>NC_142243.1:78746176-78897691 GCF_052056855.1 Sturnus vulgaris | reverse complement strand
AATGTTTGCAAACAGGACACCCTTAACTTATGTACACCTATATACAACTCTCCTCAGGTAGGTATAATATTTTTTGAACAAGGTCATTACACATGTAAGTTAGATTTCACAGCACTCGCCACAGCCACTATTCGGCTTAATGAAGTGGTTTAGCATCTAGTTATTAATGAAGGTGATAGAGCCAGCATTAACACCTAGAAAGAAACTAACACTTACCACTTCTTCAATGTGTCCTGAAAGCCCCTGCATTTTGTTTGATAGGTTGACAACTCATGCAGTGACAGGTTATAAACATGACGATTTATTATATCCATTATTACCAAGAGGCACATGCTGTGACATAAGATTGTTTTAGCTCCACATAGTTACCATATTAAGGGCTTACATTTTCATGCATTTCATTGCCATAAAAATGTGCTAAAATATTGTCTTAAACATAACAAATTGTATTTTCTCAAATAAATTAATATTATATATGCAAATACTGTCTGATTCTCTGTAGGAACATAGTCTTGTAAGTGTTCTTATTAAGAGCAGTTAAGTACATGGTAAGATTTTTAATATTCTCATGGAGATTTTCAGAACAGTTATCAAAATTAAATAGTCACTTCTGCACTAGGGAGAGTAAATTTAAATGCAGTGGAAAGCTGGTTTTACCCCTCTAAGAGACAAATTTAAAAATCTGTTATGGAATGGCTTTTTCCTGCCTGAGGCAAGCTGAAAAATCTTGATGCCCTATAAAATTACCATTGTCTAAGCATTTTTTATTCCCATAATACTCAGCAGCTCTAAGTGAAACTATGTCTGTGTAGGATACCTTCTTTTCCCACAGACATTGGCTTAGTCTGCATTGACGTCAATAAAATAAGGTTTTCTTCTCTGTGTAAGGACAAACAACACAAGTAGCTTTAACATAATGTTTTTTTGTAGCCAACAATTCTGATTTCACTGAGTGTAAATTTCATAGAATTTTAAAAAGATGTCAATGTGAACCCAAGGGAATATAAACTTTTTTACTATTATTATTATTATAGTAAGTGGTCTCTTTGGTCTCTTTGTGATGGTAGTTCCTTAAAAATATTCGTTTGGTAAAAAATGTTGTGTTATAATGTCTATAGCTCATTTTCAGTTAAATAGGAAAGCTAAAAATAACCATCAGAATATTTGATCTTTCCCCAATTCTTTTTCTATATGAGTATGTTAGCAAATCTGATTTAAAAGTTTCCAGTGATGAATTTCTGCATAGGAATTTTCCATGTGCATCCTTGTGAAGAGTAGTCTCATGAATGATGAAAGCAAAACTCCTAGCATAGAGGAAAATTAAGACCTTTCTCATAATTGCAAACATCATGATTCTGAAACTGCACGATGAATATGATTCTAATCTACCTGAGGCATAGAAATATATCACAGGTAATAAATGTCTGATCAAAACAGATTAACATCAATATATTTTGTAAGAAGTACCAAGTCACAAACAAATTAAAAACACCAAAACATTCAGAAAGATTATGCAATACAGAATTTGGGGGAAAAAAAAGTGGAAAACAAGAAAATAAAAGAAAAAAAGAATCATATTCTCATTTATTTGGGACACCTGTATAAGTGTGTACTATGCTACTGAGAAGTGATTTTTGAGTGCTATTGTGAGAAATCTTTTGTGCAACATTATCTACTTTCAACTGCAGAAGTTAAACTTTGTGTTCCTTATGATACTAAATTCTTCATTTAGAACATGAGTATCCCCTCTTCACCTCATTATATGTTCTTTACCTGAGTACTTTTTTCTTTACAGTAGTAGTAATTCTTACTTGAAATATCATTCCTATGAAATTGCTCTTCTGAAAGTATAAATTTTTTTCTTAATGCCTAAAAATATGCCACATCAATTTAAAGATTTGGAAAATATTATTATTGTTATCATCTACTTTCACAGTCCTCCTTTTGAAAAGCACACACTGTATTCCTGAAAATATTTCAGGCCTTTGTCTTGTTTTGCAACATTGCTTTGATCTAAAAGAGGAATAAATATCAGGTTTAAACATCGTCACTAGATCCACACACAGTTCTGTTTCAACTTTCTTTGTCTTTCTTCCTAACTAGCAGGTAGCAGGATGTTCACACCTATATCTGTGCTAAGTGTCACAGTACCATTTGCAGGCTCATAGCTGCCAGAGCAAAAAAAGGTTAGAAGTTCAGCCTGCATCTTGGAAAACATGAAAGACAATGCTCTCATGTATGTGCCTAAAATTAGGGCACTGACCAGTGTGACTTCTGTAAATGTTGGCACTGGCTCGTTTCAGAGGAAGAAATGCTCAGGACCTGTCCAAATTAGACCACTGCATTTACACCTGACCCACATGGTGGGGGATTATTTGCTTGTTTTTATATAGCCCTGCCTTTGTACAACCAGTGATTCTGTACATGCAGACCTGTTCATGTCTCCATAATATGATTAAAGAAAAGTATTTATCCAATTGTCAGAGCGATTGTCTCTGTGCTTTAAGGATGCTATTTTTCCTATCTGTATATATTGTCATGAGAACAACATATATCTGACATCTGTCTATCAAACGTATATTTAGGAAAAATTCTGTATTTTGTTAACAATTTATTGATTGAATAACATCTTAAAAGAAAATTAAAATTAGTGTCATAAGCAAAATAGTTTTATACTTTTGAATTGGAGAAGGTGTTGGGGTTTAGTGTGTATGTGTGTATGCGTGTGTGCGTGTATGTATGTGAAAATAAAACACATCCTGTAATTATCTCTAGTTTTTCTGAACAAATCAGAGAACAAAAAGTTAGGATTTGCAATTAGAGGCCTATAAGTTGAAGTAACCTTTATAACTCTTCATAAATTTCATAAGAAAAAGGTCTTTTCATGCTGTAATATAAACTTAGCTGTTTTATTCTGCACAAGGCCTATTGATTTTGAGGTACTATGGTCATTTTATTTTGGTCTTATTTGCACTGGGGGAAAAATTACTCGACTTTTTTAGGATTGATATATATAAAAATTATGTGCTATGTTTTACAGTTAAGAGACTTAAGCATACAATTGAGACAAGCATAATTTTTTTTTATATAATGAAAATACTTCTTCATATTTATGACTGCAACCTGATGAAATAAGGAGTGAAAAGCACATTAGGAAACCTGATTAAAATTTTCACTTGCAAATTATATAGCTCATTGTGAAAAAAAATATCACACCTATTGTAGTATGGGTAGTGTCATGTTTCCTGAGGAATACACAAAATTAGATACTACAGACAGACAAAAGTGGATAATTAAATGTGAAATAGTTGTAATATTATTTTACAAGGAAGATCTGTCTCTGTGGTTTCATTTCTGGCAGAGTAATAATCAGCTGGATAACGGAAAGAGTCCAAATAGGACCAAGTCCAAGTTGGAATTAAGATATTATGAAGCAAGCAGTAAACCTGCATATATTTTTCCTGACTGCCTATACAAGAAATTTATTATTATCTACTTCTTTCTTACAATACTATCTGAGTAAACACCTTTTCCTTACTGTAATGGTACTGTAGAATTCAACTCAAATTTGAAATATATTACCTCATACAATTTTAGTGCTTAATTTCCTAGTATGAAAAATTAGAGTATCCAGTAATTCTTGGTTATGCTGGCGTGAATATCTCAGGAACTGTTCTGCTGTAGTCAGGACTACAAAATGAAGTTGGCCTAGAGGTCCAGGAGGTAAGACAGAACTGTTCTTTTACCTTCTTGTTTTGTTCTTACCACCACAAGACTGGATGAAGACCTGTAGGGGAGTTCCATAAAGCCCAAATATTTTATAGCCTACGTGAAAATTATAACTATTTTTTTCTATTTTTTAACATTTGTGGACAAGGTTCTGCTATTGAATCTAGCAGGTCCATGAAAATATTTGTTTGAGGTGATATTTTCTTCCCTGTAGGTCGTAGCACCAGGCAGGTCAGGCTAGCCCTAAGTTATTCAGTTGTTTAAGCTAAAACCAGAATCAGACCTGGTCCCTGTTCATTTAAAACTGCAATAACTTATCAGCTCTTATTGGCAAAACCACCAAGATTTACAATTTTGCAAATATAATGGCACATAGCCTAAAGTTTAACAAATTCCTGACAGTTGTACCAATGCCTGATTGCTTGAATGTTAGAAACTACTGCTGTGCCAGAAAAGCCCAGGGAAGAAACAAAAGCCAACATCATGGCTTGTTTACTCTTGCCAGAAAGAATTACTGTTATTATTAATTGATATAGCAATCACAAGACACTGAAAGTTAAAAGATTTGAAGCAATTATTTCCAAATCAGCTACCTAGGAATCTAGTGCCTATTCTTCCTACTTACAAAATAACATTTAAACTCTAAATCATTAGACGGGGGGAGAGGAAGAGTAGAACACTAAACAAAAAGCACAATGAAGAAGGTGTGGGAACAAATATGGGAACAAATTTCACACAGGAACACAAATGGCAGGTTGGTCATCCTTTGTTGCATTAGATTAGGAGTAACATCCAGAATTTCTCTTAAAGGAGATTTTTACATATGTACATTTTATTTGAAGGAGCAATTTGCATTTAAAAGAAAAATCTGAAATCTTAGCAGACCAACTAAAAGCAGAATGAGCAGTGAAGGAGAAGGCAAAGGATTAAATCTAAAGGTAAAGAGATGCAGGTGGTACTTGTAGTTATAGAAGAAGTAACAAGAGTAAACAAATAATGCTGAAGAAATAGGCCAAAACTATAAATTACTTAAAGATTGAAAACTATAAATGTAAGAGTCTGAACATGACGTACTCTGTGGAAATGCTGGTGAAAGCTTGAGAAAAAGCCAAATCTGATCAAAATAGGAGTCAAAGAGTAACTTTGCCAGTGGCATTTTTAACAGACTGGGAAAAGAGGGTTCAGCTAGGAGGAGACTAAAACAATCATGACAAAAAAGCTAAAAAATGCTTGGATGGAGCTTTTGATTCTGGAGTGGACAAACAAGCAGCTTATAGGGATATAGAAGGAAAAAATACAAGATCTAACAAATGGTGGTGAAATGCGAGATAGAAAAGAAGATTAAAGTAATACAAAGGATTGCATGGCTGGAAAGCTTTGTGAGCCTGGGGGGTAATGACAGATAAGAAGTCAGAGGAATACATTAGGACAATTTTAGATGCAAAAAAACTGATCACATAAAGTTTCTCCCAGGACATTGAAAAGACATTGTCTTTCAGGGATAATCTACAGAAATATCTAGCATACAAGCACAAAGACCATTTTTATGTTCATATGTATTCTAATCCTGTTATTTTTTCTCCATATTGTGCACATCATTGTCTACTTCTTATTTTAAAAATATGTAGCACTTCTGCCCAATATTGGGAAATAGAATGTTTTGCAAAGAACATATTAGAAATTGTTTCATCTTATCATGTATGACTTAACAAAAAGGTCACATCTCAACACAATATCAAACAAAACTCATAGCGAGTATTTATATAATGTCAATCAGTGTTCTAAATTCAACATATTGTTCTTAGGCATTCTTTGATGCATCAATGATTTTTATCCATGGCAATTTTAGAATAGAATTATTATCTAAATTGAAAAAATAACCACAAGTTTGATGCACAATGAAAGCTTTATAAACTATATAGAAATTTTAAAAATCTGCAGTTATTTCAGATTCCTTTTAGATGGAAAAGTGAGGAAAAGAGCAGCAAAGAGAAACCTAATACAGACTCATCAGAGCTAAAGTTTACAGATGTTCTACTGAACATGCTTTTTGATGAGCAACACTTACATCTTTAACTATATTTGAAGATTGATCTATTGTACATGTCTGAGATCACATTCATATGCTATTAACTGGATGTACTATTTATTTAATATAAGTTTGGTAACACAGTACTTATGTTCTTACTTCTGACTTGCATGTCATAAAATTCAATTGAACAAAGGCATGATAAATAATAAAAGGAGTTTAAATATTTATTAACAGGCATATAAAAGTCTTACTTTTAAGATGCAAAAGTCATAAAGAGTGTGTGCAAATCATACTTTGATGTTGTAGGCCAAAAAGACAATTTCTTTTCTGATTAATTTAGAATATAAGGAACCAGTTTCTTAAATAAGTAGAATAATTCTAGGGAATTATTTGTGTCAACAGTAGCAAAAATGGACACAAGATCAAACTGTAATATGCACCTTGTTTTGCTGTGCTAGTCAAAGAGATTTGGGAAGAAAGACTGTTTGTAGTTTGGTGCTTAATATACGTAGGGATTCCCAGGCAGTATCTGAGATGAGGTTATATCTACAAAGACATTAAAAACAATACATAGTTTATCACCTGAGATAAATGCTGATGATGTCATCTTTCTTCTTACACTGAAGGAAAAAAGAGGCAACACTTGTTTCTGCTGCAGCATGAGGAGACTTCATCTAAGAATGTTTATTGGAGCAGCATAGTAAAGCAGAAAATAGATGACACAGAAAAATCATTTTTTGAGAAATGGTATGAACAGTGCAAAGGAGGATATAAACAGCATTGCTGTGAGAATAATATGAATGTTGAAGACCCCTAGATTGTGGTCTTAGAAGCAAAGGCAGAAATAGGATCCCTTTAAGGATACTCCTTTTGATAGGAATTTCTGTGAACATGCAAGACAATGAAACACACTGAAATAAAGTTAAAAAAAATTCTGTCACCCAGGGAATAAATATACAGGATTTCTCACAGTACAGAATACTCACATGTGTTAAACAGTGATGCTATCAGATTTGGGCACTAGGTAGCAATCTGTGCAAGCATTTAGTCCTCCCAAAAGAGTAGTTAATTTTCTTATGGAGTATTCATATACATTGTCTGGGTTCACATAACTAGAGATATCTATATATCCTTAAGGCAACACTAGTTTTCAGCCACTTGGTAGATTGTACCAAAAACATACTTTGTTTTTAAATTCAATAAAGTTACTTACAATGTGTGCTAGTAAATGTGAAATTTAAATCTTACTCTTTCCTCCATTTTTTTCAAGTCTGCCTCTCTCCTCTACACTGTAAAGCAAAATATTATTGTTAACTTTTTCTATACTGACATACTAAATATATTTGAGAATGGAGTTTTTTAGTACAGATTCAAGAAGCGACTATCCTGTGTGTGTATGTTGATCAGCATTCATTACAAATTATAAGAATGAAAAATATTTACTAGGATTCTAAAGACGAGAAACATGGACGAAAATATGTTCTAAAAGTAAAAAATGTCATGTGTGAATGCAGTAAAGTAGGGCGAGAAAGGAAAGAACTACACATGTACTTTTTATTTTCCAAACAAGTTATCAGTGTCCAATAAATAATACATGTAGGAGTGGAACTGTTTTGCTTTTTAATACACCTTATAGAAATTTGTTTGATAGACATGCTGTCTTCTTCTAGAGCATGGTTATTTTTAAGATTGATAGGTTGCATAATTTCAAGCAATAGTTCTTCTCCCCTAGGACCATTTAACTTCTGTTGAGGGCTTTCAATTCTCACTTTAAATATTTTATGTGCAAACTCTTTAATTGATACAATTTAAATATGTGCTGTGTTTCATGCTGAACCAATGAATACCATAAATAAAACCACTCAGTCATGCTAATCAATTCCACTGTTGGTTTTAAAAAAATCTCTCAGTGCATCCTTACAATATTTCTCTGAAAGTATGCAAACCATTAGACAACTTAAGACCTATGAAATAACAGAAATTTAAAAAAAATGAAACTGTAAAACTCTATTCATTGAAAGTGACAATGAGTTTGTACAGATTCGTCTTCTCATGTAATTGAGAAAAGAAAAGCAAAAGATTATCCTTGGGTAATGGAAATTCTTAGGTAAAATGATTACATCAGTTCTAGTTTGGAAGCCAGTGCATTATCTTATTTTATGATTAAAAAAAAAAAAAAAAAAAAAAAGTGGTGAAACACACACAAAAGCAAGTGATCTGAAAATGGTTTCTATGCAATTTAAGGCTCACCTGATTCATTGCTGAAGTTATTGGAACAGTGTGAGATAGTGGAAGGCTTTTCATAAACACCAGGGGCAGATTAACTAATAACCCTTTAGCCTGAGCTGGGCAAAGAAAAGCTGCATAAAAATTCTTATTCTGATTAGCTTATTCAAATCAAAAGGTGAAGCTACATTAATATTCTAACAAAGTTACATTAAGAACAGAATGAAGTTTTTCATCCAAGCGTTTGATTGGGCAAGCACCCATGTACTGTGGGCAAATTTTTATAATCCTCTAAGGAATATTACAGAAGGTTTTGGACAAACTGCTTGCAGGCAGAATTTAAATCCCTATGTAATATTTGCCACATTCAAGGATGCTGGGGAGAAACCTTTTTAAGTTCATAACAAGATTTTGTGTTACATGAGCCCATTAAGGATGGAAAATTTCTTTACCTATAGAATAATTTCAATAAATATTAATTATGCCCCATCTTTTTTAGACTAAATAAAGCTTAACATTTTTATGCAATATACTAATAGTCTTTATTTTTAACTCAAGATTTTCTGTTAGGCTTACTCACAGACATGATTCTTCAAGTCCTTTGATTTATAAAATTAATGAACAAAAATCTACAGAACTTGGGAAGTGGAATTAATCATGTGAGTATGTCTAGCCATATCTCCATGTGTTTGCATAGTTCAATCCTATGCCAGCAATAAGAATAAAATTAATTTCAAATATTATAATGAATCATAGCTCATTCATATAATAATTCATCAACAGATGCCTAATATACTCACTTCAAAATGTTAACCACTTACAAAGAAAGTGAAGTTAATTAAAACAATAATGTACTTAAAAATAAATAATGTACTTACTTATTTCTCAAATATGTAACATCTCAGGTTATAAAGCAGTCTCTTGGTAGCCAGCAATAAAAAGCTAAGGAAGAAGAAGGAAACCACAGGAAACCTTCAGAGTGATGGTTTTTGTCTTCCCAAGCCACCTGAACTCTGATTTCCTGGAGATGCCTGAACACCTGCCAGTCCATGGGAAGTGTTGAATGCATTCCTTGTTTTAATTTTCTTTTCTTATTAAACTGTCTTTATCTCAACCCATAAGCTTTCTCATTTTTACTCTTGCGATTTTCTCCACCATTCCAGTGTGGAAGAAGTGAGAGAACCTCTGTGGTGCTTGCTGGCTGCGGTTAAACCATTATAAGCAGTATATAAAATGGAAGAAAATTAATCTCTTACATTGATCTTCTCAACTACAGGCAGCAGAGAACCTGAAATCTGAAAATCTTTCTTAATAAACAAATACAAAATATTTAGTGAGCATTTCAAAAACAGAGGCAACATAAACATATTGTATTAATAATACAATTGTGTCTGTGCTCAAAAATTTGAAACCATTTATCAAATGACACATAAGTGCCCCATGTATAAAGGCTTGTAGTCGATATTAGTGTATTAACAAAGTCATTCTCTTACAAGCACTTTGCATTAGCTCTCTTTTCTTGGTGTATGGTAAAGCAGTGATGCAGTTAGCGACCCAACTGAAGGGGAAGCTACCATTTTGCTGCTGTACAACATGTTTCAAAAGCCAAGGAAATTCTAGGTTATAGTTAATGTATGGGTTAATTCTTCATGACAGTATTATATATCGTGATTTTCATAACTAACAGCTTAATGAATTAGCATACTAGAAACACCCACGTTGCTCAGGTAAAATAATCATTACTATCTGGACATAATTAGCAGCACAGCACTGACAGTTGTACCATTATAACTATTGCAGTAATATTTTACAAGTTCATTTTGGTCTATTATACTGTAGAATAATTGCCTTTGTAAAGATAGTAAGAATATTTAAAGAATCATATGTTATAGCAAGATATGTAACAGCGTCATCGCTGCACTTAACATATGCTAACATGGTTTTGTTTCCACTTCTTAGGGATATCAGTTGAAGGATATGAACTTAAATGAAATAACTGTTTCTTTCAGTAAACGTAGTTGTTTTCTTAATGCATTTTAGTATGTGTATATATATCTTTGTTATAATATATATGCGACACCATGCTGAGTAGCTGATACCCTATCCAGGGCTTTGTCAGACACACTCAAATCAGCCTAATTTCTTAGTGAACATCATCTTTTACCTTTATTAATTTTAATGCATATTTAATCAAGATAGGCATTTTATTAGAAAACAACCTTATTGAATATATAATTTGACAGCCTATATGAAATTTCCACTATAAATGCATGAACATTTGTTAAAATTGCTTTAGCATCTGTGGGTTGTCACATATTAGTTTTATTATAAAAGTGAATTAGAAAATAAGAGATAGATGACTGGCAGTGTTCCAGTGTGACCTATATTGCTACAGTATTATAAATTAGAACAGTGGTTTAAGGTCCTTAGTCTAGTCACTTGCTTGTCATTTAAGACTAAACAATTAATATCGTTTTGAAAGAATTTTCATAATTTTTTCCTTTATTGTTTTGTTTAAGTAAATTAGGTCTTTTTCCTTTTAAAATATTTCCAATTTTTATTCTGTTTTGGAAAAGACCTAGAGAGATGAATTCTTAAATTTTCAGTAAAACTAGCTTCAGTATTCACAAGTAGAACAGAGGACAGCAGAAATAATAGTATTTGCAAGACTTACCTTTAAGGCCTTCATTACTCTTTGAAGAGATAGACAATGATACTGGAAAATCAATTTTTCTTACTTTGGTCTACTCCTTCTAAATAATCTATGTGTGATGATTTAATAAAAGAGTAATGATTGTAAAGCTATGGAAGTACTGATAAACACACATGACCACAGATTTTCTTCTAATAGTTTTGGGAATACTTGAAAATTGAGTCTGTGGAGACGTCTGTGAATTTCCTTATTTTCTTAAACACTGAAGATTTTCTGTGATCTTTTCTATTTTCGTTCTTTTGCATACCTGTGAAGAAAAGATTTTACAAAGACTTTGCTCCTATTGTCCTTGTATATTACATGAAGATTGAGGAACAGCAAGTAGATAGAGATAAATGCCTTAGGATGATGCTTTTACTGGAAATTTGGTACGCTTAAAACACATATATGCCAGGGACTGAAAATAATTAAATAGATAGAAAACCAACTCTGTTTATATAGTTTGCAAAAGGAGAACTAACACTACATTGTGCATGCTTCTTCATGAATGCCAGATTTTTTAATAATTAGGTGAGAGAATTTTGGATGTTTGCTCCCAAATGCAGAAATTGACATAGTAGGCATATTGGAAATTTGATGGAATACTGTCTGTTGGTGTCATTCTGAAACATCAGAATGACAGATTTGGCCATCGCTGTGATGGAAGAATATTTATTAGGTGTCAAGAGATCTTCAAATCAAGTCACACTAATTAACTACATATCTTAACTAGTATCAAATGCTGTACATAATGAAATTACAGGGCATAAATAGAAAAAAATGTAGTATTTGATCGGTGTTACTGATTATACACCTAGGATGCTGATACTGCCTGGATATTTGCTAGGCTACAATGGAGGATATATAACAATAAGACAGCTTGTTATGAAGGAAATGGGAAAATTCAACTCTTTATGGTGTGGAGGCTGCTGTAGAATGCCATATTTGAAAAACAAGGCAAATAACACTGCCTGCACAGAAAATTTTCAGACAGGAGAGAGGAAATAGAAGGAAAAGGGATGTTATTGCATATAAGAACTGTTCCTTCAGAAAACTGAACTCAAGTCCAAATAAAAATGAAACATGAAATAAGACGCCAAGAAACACTGCCAGTTTAAATGTAGAAGTCATGCATTAAAGAAGGCCAAAAGGAGTTGGAGGAATAGCTAACTGATGAAAAAATCCCTGTTAATAAAAATCTTTATTAAACAAGTCAGTAGCAGGAAGCCTTCCAGTAGTCTGTAGGACTTGCAAATTACAATTTGCGTATTAAGAATAAACAAATCCAAAGCATTCAGAGAAAATAAAACACAGAAGAGAAATAAACCCTTTTCATTAGCATTCACAAAGAAACTGAGAAGATTCTCATGGTTGAATTTTTCCTGGTGGGCAACTTCTCAAGGGAACTGACTGAAATAGAAGTTATGGAAGAGATTGTAGTTCAAGCAGAGTGAACGCTAGTGCAAATCAGAACCAAAATGTATTTATTCAAGACTTCCAAAGTGAGTCACAGCAGCTGTGTGTCACTGCTTTCTTGAAAGTTTCTTAATGCAAGTGGAGAATAGCAAATGTGGTGTCACTGATTTTAGAAAAAATTCAGGGAAGGCATGGCAACATTTGTACTTGGAAAATTAGTAAAACTATAGTTAATGACACAATTAACGACACTCAGTTAAATGTGATTTGCTCACATAAGACCAATTTTTTTTTTTTTTTTGTAAAGCTTCACAAAAATTTTCGGGGCTTTGAGAAAGCAAAGATTAAGTGATTTTGTTAAGTTGAACTTCTTAAAGAGTTTCAGTGAAATTGGTCGCAGAATGATAGAGCAAAACTAAGCAGGCAAAGAGTAAAAATTAAAGCTCACATGTAGACT
Organism: Sturnus vulgaris; assembly: GCF_052056855.1. Classification (NCBI taxonomy): domain Eukaryota; kingdom Metazoa; phylum Chordata; class Aves; order Passeriformes; family Sturnidae; genus Sturnus; species Sturnus vulgaris. Next base: position 78,885,139 of record NC_142243.1, on the reverse strand, counting down.
TGGAAAGTTTGCTTCTACAGCAAAGTTTTTTTGGCAGTAGAAATGAAGGTCACTTACAGAAAACAGCAGAACTTCTTTGAGTCTGAGTGAAAGGGCAATAAAATTGCCAATGCAATTCAATACAAGTGGACGTAACATGATGCATATAAGGAAAAAAAAATCCCACCTTACATACAAAATGAGTTGATCTTTTCCATTAAGACATGAGGCATTGAGTCACACTAATTTTATAGGAAAATCTGATACTATTGAGTCAAAAAAAAAAATAGCAGTAAGCAGGAAAGAAAAATAAACTGAAACAGAGATCATACTCCTACACATATTTTCTACCAATATATTGATTGCAGTAGGGAGTATTGGTTTTTTACTCTCTTGCTTCCCCTCCCCTTCTCTCACAAGCATATAGTAAAACTATAAAAGGTTTGGGAGCAGATCAAGTTTGTAATTATTTTTACTTGAGGAATTAGTCTTCACCTGAGGGAAGAGGGAGGGAGGTCTATTATTATTCATTCCTGAAAACAAAGCTACCTGAGGGAGTTATGACAGCAGTATCTAACCAGGAGTGACATAGAAAAGCCTATAGACCTTTGAAAAAGCTTTTTAAATTTTTTATTGGAGGACATGAAAAAAGCTGGGAAAGAGCTCTATCCAAAACAAATAAACAGAGATATTTTTTTCAGGACTGAATACTAGGCCTCTGATATTTGTTGATGTTGAAATTTGTTGATGCCTGTAGACGTTAAAATTTTAGCTTATGCTGGGTTCTAAGGAGAGTGGACAACTTTTTGTTACACATCCACAAAGGGTCATTAAATTCATAGGTATTATAATGTGGCTGGAAATATTTTGGATAGGAAAATAACTTCTTCTGTTCCTTAGGCAATTTCAGTTCTTCCATTCCTTAGGCATTTATCTTAAGTACAGGAATATTTAGTGCATTCATTTTGGCCATTTGTATGTTTAAACTACAGTAAATTGCCACAGAACAGAAGTCCAAGACCAGCATATTGTTTTGAATTGTGCTTCCCTGTAAAATAGCCACCTTGAAATGCTTACCAACCAATCTAGCAAATTGCATAAGTGTTGCAAAAGGCATGTACAATAGGGGGCAAATATTCTCCTATTCCTAAGAAATAAGTAGTCATTTTGTATTCTAATATGTGAATTTCCTGCCTACGTTTTAATTATTAAAATTACAATTAAAGGGCAGGAAAAAAATCAAATCCTTGTACAATTGAACATCAGTGTTAAACTTCTGGGTTCTAAATTATCTGAAATGGCCAGGAGACCACTGAAAACACAGGGGAAAAAATTTCAGTTACTGTAGTTCAGTTTACACTGACTAAGATAAATGGAAGGTGCTTCAGAGATTTATATCAGAGGTGACAGTTCTTTAGAGGCTGTTGACTATTCTTGCCAACTCTGTGAAAGGAATTCTGTGTCAACCAGCCACAGACAACTATTGGGATGGGGGGGTGTAAAAGTGGAAGAAAATATCTGAAAGAGCAGGAGAAACCCCAGATGTCTGGGTTATAGAAAGCAGTACAGTAATTGAATTAATTACCCACACATGGAAAGGATTAATTATACCTATGTGAAAGTGGATAATCTATAGCAGCACAATAGCAACCAAAGTTGTGCTTATTTATTGTACCATAGGTGCGGGGAAGACCCTTCATAAAGGGCCAGGATACTGGACACACTGAAAGTGTGCAGAATCCTGGAAGCTGAATCTACTCACTGCCTGCATTTTTGACTCTTCTCAACACTTAGGCTGTAGCACATGAGCATTTTTACGACACAATGCTTATGTGTAAGATGGGAAAGAATAAGCACTGCATCATTGAAAACATTAGTCTAAATGTGTGTCAGTCTCCATGAGGCTGTAGGACTAAATAAAAATGCCCAGCAATAGTTCAGCCTTTTTTTTTTTTTTTTTTTCAAGAGAGCTCGTGGTACTTCTGTGCCAGATTTGTCTCCATCTCTGGAGCACAAACCTGCATCTCATACAAGTCTACACTTTCCTTTAGATTTCCTTGACATCAAGCAGACACCTTGCCTAAGATTTCTAGTGTTTACCTGAAATAGTACATGGCTAGAGAAGAGTAAATGAAAGCAAAATATAAATTTAAGGAAGGCTTAATGTTAAGGGAGATTATTTTCTGAAATTTTCCTTTTTTTCTTTCAACAGGTTTCCCCAAGTTACCAGTGGACTCAAGCACATATAAGAAATTGTTTCTTTCTCATAAAAGAGAAGCAGCTTTGCAGGGTGGGTGCATGAGTTGTACTATTAAATCCACAAGGATCGTCTAATATATATGTTTAGGATTTTTCATATTAACTACAATGCATTGAAGAAAATACAAAGTAATACACTTTTGTTTAAATTTATTTTTTAAGTACTGATTCAAAAAACTGTGTGGAAGAAGTATGGAAGACAACTTTAAGACTGAGATTACACGATGAAAATTTTTAACAGATTTTGCGTTACTTCTGATACCGAAATTATAGCTTCTAAATGTGCTTTTATGTGCTTGCTGTCTTTAAGAGTATTTTAATGATTGAATGAAGTCTATAGAAATTATATGAGTTTCGAATCTGTCACAATCTTATTTCCTTTTTAAACCTATTTTTTTTTGTTATTTCATATTTTCTGTATAAATGGCTTTATATAAAAATCTGGTTTCAAAATGCAATATTATGAAAATGTTTGACTTTTGATGTGCAACTGTATAAGGGTCTGGATATTTAATTAAAATAAAATATAATAAGATAGTAAAGAGGAAAAAACTAAAATATGAATATCGAAAACATATGCATTATGTCTTTTATAGTTCTATACTGTTCTTCAGTAGACATATTAACATAAATAACTTAATTACAAGGTTTTGGAAACATAAAGGATTGTCTTCATCCCTGAACAGAGAAATATACAAAGACATTAAGTCAAGAGCTCCACTGGCTTAACTTAGTTGTGAATTATTCCTCTTTGGAGTCTTCTGAGCATATCTCACTTTTCTCCCAGACAATCTTGACAGAGACTGTTAATTTACAAGGCAACAAAACTAACTGAAGAGTGCTAACATCTAATAAAATATAAATTTTTGGTGCTTTATTTTATATATATCTATATCTATCTATATATCTACATATAGATAGATATAGATATCTATATATCTATATATCTCTATGTATATATCTATATATATAGAGAGAGAGAGATATCTATGTAGATATGCTTTAGCTGCCAGTTTTTTCCCAATATTTGCTGTTTCCCTTTTCCTTGAACAACTTGTAATGAATATACTTTCTTCCCCTGGACTAGTTAATATTTGGTTAAAGTATTGTCTTTTCCTATGTAATAGACCATTCCTGACTGCCACTTTGATATTACATATTTTAAGTTCAACCTTTTTTTAACTGTAATGGAGGAGCATGACGTTTTTTATCAGAGCAAAATTAATGACAAACAAGACCAGTGATACCACTAATATGATGGAGAAGTGACTGTCTCTTTACTGTTTTCTCCAGTCAGCTTTGAATATTGAGGAAGCATGATATGTTGAGAGAAGTCAGAGTGGAGCTATGTAATGGAAGATCTGCTAAGGAGGATAGAAAAAACTGCGGTAGCTACTCAGTTCTTAAAATGCCTCTCTACTTTCTTTTTCCTTAATTTCTATGTAATCTCTTATTTTAAATTGTTAGATTTCCTTAGTTTGTATTTTTATAATTTAATCCTTAAAGGACATATATAAAAATTAATCATTTTACCTTATCGCAAATAAATGCACACTACATTTGAGTATGCACTTAGACTTCATCAGGGAGCTAAGCATGTGTTTCAACTTTGTTCTGAATGAAGATTTTTTTCTACCTTGGAGCTTTATCCTAGTACTTGCCATTTCATCCAGATTCCTTTAAGCTTCCCATAAGAGATTAAGTTGCCTTTAATGGAAATGGGATAAGGTCCTAACTAAACTGGAATTACTATAAAGCTGTATACCATGTAAATCAGGTTGTCACTTAGTTTAAAAAGTCATAGATAATAATAACATGCTCTTTCCTGAGGCAATAGTATCTGATTTAATATGATAATACTCTTACATCAAATACAGAGGCAGACCTTCATGCAGTTTATAAAAAGATTGCTTTAAGGTTATCTTGAATTGCCCTTATATTTTAAAATAGAAATGTCAATATTGTTCTTAGGCAGAAGTTCATTACTATTCCTAATATTCATTATAAATTTGCTTTCAGTAGACATTGAGGAGCTTTTAGTATATAGAGGTTTTTTTGTGTTAAAAGATTTTCATCATTAATTTACAATAAAGTGTTAAAATTGCCATTTTCACCCTCACTAACCCATGAAATCAGTTGTCTGTCTGATTTATTGGGAGCTTAGCATATTTTAACAAATGAGATAGAGGAATAGATGCCTTGTGAGAAATAAGTTTCCATTTTACGGATATAAAAAGTCTCATAACAAATCAGTTCTGCCATGAAAATTATAAGCACAAGGCATATTCTGGATCATAAGATTTTTTTCCTGAATGTTTGTAGGCTGAATACTTTGCTTTCATTACACCTTAGATGAGCAGAAAAGGTCATTTTTATTTGTTGATATTTTTGGTCACATGAGAGCAATATGGTTACTGTCAAAATTCCAAGGAAGTATGACATGAACTTTTGGCACCTCACAAAGAATATTAAATCGTTATGCCAAGTGTATTACAGATGGGGAATGCCTCCTGTTTTGGCAACTGATGATGAAATGATAGGGAATAGAAAACCTACAGTAAAAGAATATAAAGGATGACTATAGGACTGATTATATATAGTCTTTGAGACATAAAATAACATCATAGAAACCTATTGAAAATATGTCAGAGTAAAGACTCTTCAGATTCACTCTTACTGTAATATTTTTGGCAACAGGAGAATATTTTTGGCATTTTTAAGGTATAATTGTTTTAATGGATAAACATAATATCAATGTTCTAATCAGTTGAAACTTGCATTAGGAAAAAGAAGTTCATTTAAAAACCATGATAAGTACTTGAAGAAACTCTGAGCAAACAATACAGACATATAGGACATTTTCAATAATAAAGATACTTTAAGTATACAAAATATTTACCAAAAATTCATAGAATGTATTCTAGTTCAACATTTGGTATAAAATATGTCAGGTTTAATTTTCTTTATAAAATAAATATAATTTCTAATGTTATAATTCCTTTCTGATAAACTTCTATATATTACCTTTGAGTCCCATTGAGCCCTTTGGATTTCAGAGCAGAAGTTATTTATCTCTTAGCGTACAGTTGAGTTTCACTGAATAACCATACCCAGATTGCCATTCCCTGCATCTCAAATATGATTTCAGGGACTGCCATCTTCCTGCTTTCTTGGTTTTTTTAAAAACTGGAACACTCTCCCTCAGCAGTTCTTATGACCTCCCTGTAAGGCTCATGCATCAGCTCCTCAGCTTCCCAAAGCATGGAGGGCACTGTCCAACCTAAGGAGCCTGACCCCTCACCTATCTCCTCTTTTTGAAGGACAAACATAGCTTTTAAAACCTATAAAGAACATTTTTCCCTTTTCCTTTCCAGGTGTAAGATACCACTTGCCTTGTTTATCAAGGGCTAGCAAATACAGTATGCATTTCACCATTGAGTAATGTCTAATTCCATATTTTTTCATATTTCCTAAACAAATACAATGATACAGTTCTTCTTAATCTATCAGCTTAATGCATCTACAGCTTTTGGCTGAGTCATACACGTAGAAATAAAAGGCTCCCATATCACCAATTCCATTCTGAGATCATCAGGGCCAAGGCACATAAACGTCAACAACGGAGTTATATATTGTATGCTTCAGCCAGCCAAATGCCATTGCTTCATGGAATTGCACTGTATTTAAGCTGAAAATTATTTCTAAGTGTTACAGCATTTATTAGCAAACCTTCTGGCTACAAAAGCTTTAAACACTGTTTTGTTGTGTCCCAGTAAAAGGAAATGAGTGTGTACTAGGAAACAGTCAAAACAATATGAGTTACTCATCAATAATGCAGCAAGAACTGAGAATTAAAACACTCAAGTAAGTCACTGTTTGCACTGCCTAGAAGTGAATAGCTAATAAAACTGAGAATTCTGCTTAACTTTGCATATCTGTGAGATAAACAAATATAAATAAAGAAACAAAAAAACAAGATATATAAGTTTCTAGAATTTTCATACCCCAAAAATTGAAAATAGATTTTATTAAATTTATCCAAAATGTCAGATTATTATATCTCCTAGACCATTAAATATAACCACTTCCTGAAGGCCTGATGTATGTTATTCAGATGAATAGCCCCACTGAAGTTCATTCAATAGTAGAAGAAAAAATAAAAAATAAATTAAAACCAAGGAAGATAGCTATTTTGCCTGGCTTCATGACCATTTATTTCTGTAGTGTTTATTCAGGGTGTTTGAAATGAAATTGGGAGATTAAATTGGCTCTAGTCACTATCTGATCGGGATTAGAAAGCTCAGAACATTGCTTGCTCTTCTTCCATTTATTTTTATTAGATGTGGCACAAGGAACTCAGTGCATTGGCTCTGCTGACAACAACCAGGATTTGGCACTGCAGAGCCTATAGGGATGCTTTGAGGTGCCAGTGCCAAACCAAGGGAGTACAAGATAGCCATAGAAATCTTACTGTGCTTGTGACTAAATTTCCAATAAATCAGTACTTGTACTCTCCTGACAAAAGCACAGCTTTCTCATCTGATGTTTTTTTCAGTGCTTACAAGTATTGCCAAGGTTGATAGCTTAATGGAGAATACACTGTCGGCACATCTTCCTCAGACTTTAAGTTTATGTAAGGCACATTTTTAATCTTTGAAGAAATAATAAAAAATCAATCTCAAGGCAAAAAACAAACAAACAACAACAACAAAAAAACAAACAAAAAACACCCAACGAATAAACAAAAGCAAAACAAAAAACAAAACCAGAAATATGGTAAAAGCCAAAATTGTTCAAAAATTGGAAAACAGAGTTTAGTTTAATTCTTCTCTGCATAAGCCATCATGGAGATAACATTGTGGTTGACTGGGACTCAAGCACATTGCTTCAAAAAATCCTGATGATGCCAGACTTCCTTTGGTGCAGAAGAAAGAAGAGTTTCTGCAGCCATATAATACACATTGCCTGATTTTTCTTCACAGTAAGTTTCTTAACATGATGGGTACTGTGATAGATATTGTTTTTATTCACAAGTGTATTTTTGTGTTGAAGTGTGCTCTATTTTGCCTTTCATTTGAGAAACATAACATCTTTCTTTTTTGCTGAGAACAAATGTCAAGCTAGTATTTGTATATGATTTTGTTGCTCCTATGTTTTATTAAAATTAATCTCTCTCCTAGCCAATAAGATGAGTTCTTCTATGATAAAACAATCTATCACTTTAATCTTTACAGCATCAAACTTTCAGAAAAGTTGTGTTTCACTACTAACATAGTATTTTAAAAGCTGACTGGCTTATCAGTAGAACCATGCCTTACTTTTTATGGGTCAAAAGATTTTCCACAAAAGAAATAAAGGCATACTGGTACATACTGACAAAAGGAGTAAGAAGTTAGAGAAAAACTACTTTTACCAAGAGGTTCATTGCTCTCCATATGGTCAGTCCCAGAGCTCTGTTTCTTGCCTATCTCAGCCATTACTAATACTTTGCTGAGAGCATCTATTGAGATGTATATTGATACATTGACAGAAGATACAGAGGGGAAATAACAGTTTGCAAATTACACTGTAAGATTTTTTTTTTTTATTAACCATTGCAGGATAGTTTTGTGAGGGTTTTCTGAAAACTGTTTCATAAAGATTATCTATATGTTTCTAAATTGCAGTAATAGCATGGTAATTTCTCTGTTAATTAATCAGGACTGGAAAGTGTAATCACAGCCTCCCTTTTAATACACTTGAGATTTGGCTAAATTTGACCTAGATCTGTACAAGTGGTTTTGTTGTTTGTTTTTTGTTTTTTGTTTTTTTTTTTTTTTAATTTTGAAATCAGTTTAAGATTCCACAGCTGCATAAACACATACAGTTTATATCTGCTAGATGAGGAGCAAAGCATGGAAACTAATTATTCTTTGCAGAATTTTTCCAACGTGTACTTCTAAGTTTGTATGTTTAACTGGACTTTCTGGCACTTTCAAGTCAAAATTTCTTTTAATAATGCACTAAAATCCTGCTTAGTAGTCTAGGTGTGAAGCCCCTCACAAGTTAATGGACACTGTTAATATCAATTGAAAATATGCTTCCAGATGAACCAAATCATACCTTGCTGCCAGTAGTTACATATCTTGAAGGGACTTATTATGTGCATTTACTGATGCCAAAAGCATTGTTTCAGATGATGAGATGATATTTTATATTGATGTTAATTGTTCTTTTACAGTTGTTACAGTTTTTCCAGCATGATTAAAGTAAAATACAACACTGACAATTTTGAGGCACAGCAAGACTTTTGTGAGGCAGCAGTCATGTTAACTAGTGATGAGAATTGTGTTAAATTATCTGAGACACATAAAAAACAAGATTTGAGAATATATCAACACAATATGTTATTTTTCTTCTCTCCAAAATGTACCCTCTTGTATTGTATATTGCATATTGATAAGTGATGCTTCTTAATAACCAAGCCATTTGGGCATGGCCGAAAATCAGACAGTTGAAAAAATTGTTTTCTTTGAGGATAAGTTGAAAGCATCTCTTTTGGTGTTGCAAATAAAATTAATATTTACAAAATCAAGCTAATTATTTTCTTTTTTTAGTGCTACAATTCAGGTTCTACAGTAGAGCTACAAATTCAGTCTACAATAGAGCTCAAAATTCACTACAAGTTCATTGCACATGGGATCTGCTAAATCAAGATGCTTAGAAGTGTGCACAGTAATCAATTTAATTCAGTTCAGAAATTTGATGGAAGCTGAAATTCCTAAGAGTTAAATTTATGTATGGGGAAAAGTATTGACTCTCCATTAGCTATACTGTGTGTACGCAAGAGTGGAATAATCTGGACTGGATTTAGCACAGGTGCTGCCTCTCCTGTTCAATTCTTCCTGTTGGAAGAAACTTTCTATCATTATAACAAGCACAGTTTATGTTCTATAAGTGTAAATATAAAATAAATTCACTTTGACAAAAGTTCTGTACCTTTACATGGAGGTAACTAAGGGTAGAATTTGGCAAAACTTCCCACTTGTCATGATTTTTTCCAGTTAGTTCTAATAACAGACTATTTTTCTGAAGGAATCTTCAAAAACATTTCAAATCTCATGCAAAATCATAATATCCATAAAATGATATATCTGTTATGAAATGGAAGCATTTTCTTGATAGTTTACCAGGAAACAGCTGAAGATGCAGTTACTCTAATAGCTGTGAAATCTGTTACACTCGTTAGAGATTATCTCCAAGCTGTAATACAGCTAAGACTTCAAGGATTTGCAGAGTGAAAGGCACAGAATACATTCCTAATTTGTGTAAGATTAAATAATAGAGGATTCTGCATTTTTGTCAAATTCTATTGGTGCTTCGGCTAGTAATTTCTATTTTAGAAATCTGGAATTAAAATAAAGAATGCAATGATCAGACTGTCATCTAAAAATTATTAATACCATGCATGTTCAATGAGAACATTCAACAATTAAATATTTCCCTTTCATGAAACTCAAGTGAAAAAAAAAATCAGGTGTTTCAATGTATGAAGAAGACAATATAAAAACTATCCCTTTAGCTGTATTTAAGACTAAAATTTCTTAGGAAACTCATCTGATTATTTAAGATTTTATCACTAGTTTATGTGGTTCATTTTTACCTACTGTGAATCTAAACCTATCTTCTTCTAGAATGATTGTTCAGAGTGTTAAATGCCACGTATTTTCTTGACCTGGGTTAATTAGACAAATAATTCTTTCTGTCATCCTATTCAGAAGTTCTTGATTTGCTAGATTGTATAACTGCTCTGCTAAATGTGTTCGTTTCTTTCCTCAGATATCTAAAGTATATATTCACAGTAATTTGAAAGGTAAAATTTGGTCAACATCCAAATGAAAATCAAGATTTCTGAAATATCAACTTTGTATTATTTGAAAATAACAATCAACATTTAGGCACCTACTTTTTACATTTTTTTAGATGTCTCCATGGAGTGCTAGTAGTATCTAGCATTTGTTTGCATGTGGTTAGGAGGCAACAAGACTTTTTTTATGTTCAGTTCTTAGTCTTCAATTCACTAGTTTTTTATGACTACAGTCATTTGAAGAAATAAATATAACAGCCTTGTGACATATCCATCAACTTGCAGATTACTGCTGAATTATACAAATCAGGTCTAAGGGGTTTTTTATCTTTTTCCTTAGGTTTGAAAGAAATTATTCAGCTAGGGATTCATGGTTTGTTGTTGTTGCTATTAATTTTATATTCCTCCTCTCTCTGAGACAGACTTTAATTTTTGTTCATATTTTAGCTCACTGCAATTAGTTTAATATGCTGTTGTACCACTAGAATTTAAACTGCTTAATATTTCTTTGAGTTTTTACTTGCCTGAATTGTATCACTTTATCTATTTTTTTTAGAAAGTGTACTTTTAATTCTAAATAGAAGTGAGAGAATGAACCCTATGACATAATTTTTGATATGGGCAATAAGTATGCACTTTTTAAATTATGACTGCTGCAGTTTTGTATAAATCCTAATTATTCTTTTTGGCACATGACAATATAAATTTTGGAGTGTATAGTGATGGAAGCAGTGAAATACCTGATAGTCTCATTACATATTTCCAATGCAAGTGGATTTTTATGCAGAAAACTCCACAGTTGTAAAGAAGCATTACACTGAAAGAAAACTTTGCTATATAAAAACGTCTTACCAGGGTTTTATAAAGTTCCCTACAAATGTTATTTTGAGTTGATTCTAACTTTAACTTAGGTTCCTGGCAGCTACAGAATTTTAGAGGGAGATTTTTTGTGTTTGAGTAATGTCAATGTTAATAATTTCCTCTTAGATGCGTATGAGACTTGTCTGAAATAACTTTAGATGAGTTGTACATAGATAACTTAGGTAACAGAAAATATATACTGCACTTTAATATCAGATTCTCCTTTCATGTTTAGCTAGTGAACAGTATTCCTTTCACCAAACTAATGAAAAACATTGCATTGGCTTATTCATGTCACTGTTCTTGTGAGAATGAACTTTTTGTTGTTGAAACATGAAAACATCTATATTATTCTTATATACACATATATATGAACATCTCATGTTAACAGCAGAATCTGCTAAAGACTGATAACTGCTTAGATTTCAAATTCATATCATAGAGAAGATGAGCCATACATCTGGAAAATACATGAAGTCTAGACTGTATTTTTGGTTTTCACTTGCACAGAATCACAAAACTCTGAACAGCATCCCAGAGCTCAGGTTAACTTCCCCTTTATGGTTGTTGTCAGGATTCTGAGAGAGTAAGAACATGCAGTTTTAAGGAAGAAAATGTTATTATCTGCTTTATGATGCTGATTTATTTGACATTATAAACTAGGCTTGATGCTGTGATCTTTATTTTGCCATTTGGCTTGTCACCATTAGCACCACAGATGTTCAAGTGTGAAAGCTGACATCAAATGTTTTAGATTTCTCAGAATCTGAAGACTTTTTTTGATTCCATTAAAGCAGAAAAAGAATGTGAAAATGTATCCATATGAGTGGTTTTACTGTGGTAAGCAAACACATAATTGAAATAATGGGACTTTGATGTGAAACAGTCCCACAGCAATAATAATCTGAATGACTAATTTAGGGATCACACAAATTTCTCAAAATGTTCAAAGCATTTTGGTTAATAAGTGTCCCCCTCCAGGAGGGGAAAAAGCACAAAAAAATCCCCAACAAACATTTTTTAAAGCATGAGCAGAGGAGGGCAAGATGATAAGAGGGAAAATAAATTGTTATGTCCTTACAAAGCTTTCCCTTTAACTCCTTTGTAAATGTGAATAAAAAAGCCTAGCTTGTACTGTGTGTACTAAACACTACACTGCCTGATGTTAAATGAAGCAGTGGAGGTCAGGAAACTTATGAGGTATAAAAAGAGTAAGATTAGAAAGAGCATATTAAAGAGAAAATCAAAAAAGGGGTTCTGATATGGTGTAGAATATTCTAGAAAGCCAAACCCCTTTCAGAGTACAAACAAGATTTAGTACCTTTGATGCAGCAAGGCATGATAGTTTTCAGTGAATATAATTCCACAGGAAAAATGTTTTGAGTTGGAATGCCAGTAGGGAACAAATGAAGCAGGACAGAGTATGCTTTGTCCAGAAATTCAGTGGCTTAATTAGAATGAGAGAACTGATTCAACCATTTAAGAAAATACAACAATAAATGCTCTTTTCAATCTCCTTTCATTTGGACATTTAAAGAAGAAGCAATGGTGAAACGTTGCCCTAGATTTTTCCTGTATTGTCAGGCCTTATAAGAGGGAGATTAAACAACAGTCATTCCTATGTTTGTGGGGAGAGCTGAGGAACAGATGATTTTCAGAAGGCAAGCACTATTTTGGGTGACAAGTGGTTTAGTCTACTAGTTCATCCTGACTTTATATATCTGCTGAACAATACTTCGGTGGTACTTCAGTGGTTTAAAGGTAGTAAGGATCCAGATATGTTTAAGTGAATTAAGCTCCTGTATTATCACCTGGTATTTCATTAATGTCTTCTGAGTTTCTTGTATAATGCATCCAAAAAGGAATTTGAAACAGGGTGTGTACATAAATGCATACATGTTTTTATATAGACATTAAATATACACATATGTACCATGTATCATAAATTCTATAAAAACCTCTAAATATGCTTTTTTTTTTTTTTTTTTTTTTTTTTTTTTTTTTTTTTTTTTTTTTTTTTTTTTTTTTTTTCCCAAAAGATATATGCCTTCCTAATACAGTATTGAAATGTAGTAAATCAGAGGGGAAACACTCTAAGACAGTCTTGGAGTGTGTGGAAAATAAGTTCTTAACACAGGTGAGGGGTGAGACAACTAAGGAAGTCACCCTATTGGACTTGTTGTTTGTGAATGGGAAGGAGTGGTGGGTCATAGCTGGAGGCCAGCCTGAGCATAACAAGCATGTATAAAATTTTTGATCCTCACAGAACTAAGGTGGGGATCGGCAGAACTGCTACAACAGACTTCCAGAAGGCAGTCTTTGGACTGTTTAGGAATCCAATTGAGAGGCTCTCTTGGGAGGCAGTCCTGAAGGGCAAAGAATTCCAGGAAGGCTGGACATTCCCCAAGAAGGAAATCTTAAAGGTGCAGGAGCAGACCATCCACAGGTCCCAAAAGACAAGCTAGTGGGAAAGACTGGTGTAGTTTAATGTAGACTTTTCACTGGAACTCAGGAAAAAAAAAAAAAGTCTGACTGGATGGCCAGGCCAAAAGATCTGGGGAGAATAAAGGAAATCCAATTGGCAGCTGGTCATAAGTGGTGTTCATCAGGGCTTGGTACTTGGGCTATTCTGCTTAATATATTTATCAATGATCTGGTCCAAGGGGATCGGGTGTACCTTCAGTGAGTTTGCAGACTGCAGCAAGCTGGGCAGGAGTGGTCACCAGCTGGAGGGCAGGAAGGCTCTGCAGAGAACTGTGGACAGACTGGATCAGTGGGTCTCAGTCCACTCAGTCCACACAGAGTGTGTGCACTCTTTTGGGACTCTCACTATAAGAAATACACTGAGGTGCTGGATCTGTCCAGAGAAGGGCAGCTCTAGAGAACAACTCCTATGAGGAGTGGCTGAAGGAGTTTGTGTAGTTCAGCCTGGAGAAAAGGCAGCTCAGGTTCTACTCAGTGAACAGTGCACCTATCCAAACTATGGATGACTCCAAGGAATGAACCACTGTGGGTGACAATGTCAAAGGCCTTGACAAGGTCCAGATAGACAATATCCATGGTCTTTCTCTTATAATTAAAGTAAAAGTGAAGTAAGCATAAGAAAAGACAATCATATTCTTAGTTCTCATACTCTAAAGCTGGAAACCCTGCAACAGAAATAAAATCAAGAGGTAATCAGTCAACATATGTATTGAAAGACATATCTGAACAATTTTCAATCAAAATAAGAAAAATAAATGGGAATTCTGTCTCTGTTTTGCAGTTATCTATATTAAACACTACCAAATAGCAATGAACGAGTGAAAATCCCAGACCTCTTCATGATGCTTTGTGTATCAATGTAGAAGAATCTCTTTTTAGTGAGGGAGCAGAGTTCTTGAGAAGATGTCTTGTATCTTTTGTGTGTATGAGGGATATACTTTTCAAAAAAGTCTTACCTGCAGAAAACCATGGCAGTGCAGTGGACTTGAAATTAATGAACACAGAATATCTTCTGTACTGTCCCCTTAGCTGAAATTTTAATTTTTCTGATCCTTGTAACTAATGGTCTCACTAATAGTATGAACTACATACTCAGGGTTTTCTAACTGCTCTGATCTTCCATTTCTTTTGCTACGAATGTCACCACAAAAAAACAATTTTCTCTCAATTTCCTATCATTCTTTCTTTCTCTTTCTTTTTTAACTATTCTGACTCTTTCTAACTAAAAAAATAAACAAAAACAAAAACAAAAACAAAAACAAAAACAAAAACAAAAAAACAAAAACAACAACAACCACAACAAAAATATAAAGAGACATGCAATTATTCTCCTAGTCTCTTTATTTTATCATTTTGTTCCCTTTATTAATCTGAGTCTTGAAAATAGACTAGAGATGCAGTCACTACCTGTATTTTCAAACTCTTTCGTTCATACTTAATTTAAACCATTCTGGCTGTGGTTCATATATATTATGCTGGTTTGAACCAGGTTAAAATTGAATTAAGAACCCAGTTGTGTTCTAAACCTGTTGAACTCAGCTGGTTTGAAGCCACACCTTTTCTTTCACCTGCAGAGAAGTCAAATGCAGACAAGACTTAATTTTATGTCTTAGGACCAGGCACATAATTTGAGTTTCCAGCTGTCAAAAATCTGAGAAGTGGAAAAGCAGTAGCAACAGATAAGAGGAGCTAGGAACAAAATTCTGAAATTGCATTATTAGAATGCAGGGTTTATTGTGTCAGTAAGGGCACCTATGTTAACATTTATTAACAAGAAGAAATGTAGTGCAGAAATCACAATGGACAACTAGATTTGGGAGTTATCTGTAGAGATTTTTCTTCAAAAAAGTAGATGATCTGAACTATCTTTGAGCAACTGGCATGAAAAACAACTTGGCTTACGAGAAGCAGAATTGGTGAGGAATTGTGAGTTTGTTTTTTCCCTATATTTTAATGAGGAGAATTAGTTTTAAGTCCATAGTTCACCAGCCAAAAAAAAAAAAACAAACCAACATTGAATTTGTCAGGCTTGCTAGCATTATAAGTACCATTGAAATAATTGCTCCATTTCCAGTAGAGATTTCACATTATAATTAACCAGTAGTGATTTGTATTGAAAATGAATCATATTATGGCTACCGTAATCTGGTCTCCTACAGCTACTGAGACAGATGGTTCATTTTTTAAAGTTATAAATATAAATGAGAATATTAATACCATTAGGAATAAACATTAGTAATATCTAGTATATTTATGATACCTTTTTCTGGAATATGTATTTTAAGTCTATTTTTGGGTATAGGAAATAATGCATTTTGCTGGTTACCTTAGAGTTTAAAGGCCTTCCATCTACAACAAAAACAGGTCCCTGGGATCCATCTTCTAAATCAAACTGTTCTCTTGCAAAATATTACTATACAGAGGTGTTTGTACGTCTCATGGAGATTGAAAAGGAAGCAAAAAATGTGAGGAAAATAAAAATCCGTATAATAGATTATGACATATGTAAAATATTAAGTAACTTTGGAAGACTAGCAAAAATCACATTTTGTACTCAGGCAAAATATTGCTTTTCCAAGTAAATAAAGTGATACTGAACTAGATCATAATATACTACAAAATAAATGAGATGTTTGTTCATGTCTATTGCTGAGAGTTTTGAGGACTGATAGTATAGGATAGATTCTTTCCTCTTGGCTGATGAGAGCTGTTTTCTACATGTTTATGCAATTCACTGCTATGTCAAACACATATTTGTACTGACTACATCTGAGGAGTTAATTTTCTTTGTAGCAGCTGTGTTTTAGGGCAGGTGAACAAAAGAATGTTGATAACACACCAATATCTTGGCTATTGCTGAATAGAGCTTGCAAAGCATCAATGCCTTCTCTGTTTCTCCCCTTGTCTCCTCAGTTAGTAGGATGCTGGTGGGCATGAGATTTGGAGAGATAGAACTGGGACAGGTGATCTGAACTGACTAAAGAGGTACTCCATGTTACATATCATCATTTTCAACAACAAAAATAGGAGGAAGGTCTTTGAAAGCAGCCATTGCTTTGAGACTTGTTAGGCATCTGTTTGTTGGTAGTGATTTTTGCATCACTTGTGCTTTTCACAGCTAAGCCAAAGGTTTTACCATGTCACTTGAAGCTGGAGTCAAGGCAACTCTCAGAAAAAAAAATTCAAGTTATCTCTGCAAAGATCACATAACCTATATGCTAAATATTCACTTTCCTCTTTCAATAATCAAACACTAGCTGATACAAGGACTTAAGCCATTAATGAAGGACAAATTCAGCCCATATTGACTCATTAGCAAAGAGAAATAATTAGTTTAGGACCTTCAAATTGGGGTCAAAGGTGTAAAGCAACTTCACATCCTAAAAAAACGATTATACACTTTGAGCAAAGGTAGGATTTATAATTGAATTTTTTGTCCTGGTTAATTAGATAATTAGCATGTACCAGTATCATTGCATATTATGGTAATATATGTATAAAATAATGCAGAAGGATATTTTGAAGTTTAACAATAGTAGTTCAAATGTATATGTTGTTCAAATAATATATAGAATACTGAAACTGGGGTGAAGATGAAGGTTTGTGACTTTGGATGTTGGATAATGAGATAGCCTTCATAAGGTTGTATTTCTGGCTTAGCAAATTCTCAATGGCATCGAACTTCATTAAAAGAGCTCTCAGGATACATCTACCAAGGACAGGGCTTAGATATAGGAGAGAAAATTCTGGTCAAGTGCTCTAACATGCTGAAATCTACTGAAGCCTTGGGCATGAGGGAACAGTAACAGACTTTTAGAAAACAGTAAACAAGTGGGAAATGTTCTCATAATTTCACTTGAACTGAAATGGCAATTTTGGTTAAACATGGTGTTTCAAAAGCAAAACCAGAAACACTATCTATATATAAAAGATCCTAATCTGTGTTGTAGCCTTGTGTTGATGCTATTTATCTTGATGAACTAGACATTATATTGTATTGCAAAGTGTTCACAGTTTCAAATAAAATTACTATTATGAATGAAAGGAGAGAGACATATTGAGAACTTGGTAGAAAAAACAATCTTAACATAAGTTAACTATTAAAGAAGCAGAAGAGAAAGCAACCAGGAAAAACAGGCTATGTTATGCCAGTGATGTAGTTGTGCTGTATGTTAAAGAAAGTTTTATTTGAATCACCTTAGTGAAGCAATGCTGTCAACGACTAACATGAAATCTACTTAAAATAAATGGCACCTAAAGGGAAAATATTACAGAATTAATTTTAAATCAGATAGGAGAGTTATCCTGTTTCTGTTGGCACAGAAATTATTTTAAAACTCCATAGTAGGAGACTACAGAAAATGAGTGCTACCTCTCAAAAATATTTAACAAAGGTCAAAATGAATCATAATTTTACAAGAATAGGGTAAGGCACTTTTTTAAAAATAAGAAACCATTCTTCAAAAATAAAAAGACATTTCTAAGTGAAGAAAAGAGGATCATGATACCTTTGGTATTAAATTATAAATATAATGGGAAATAACCAAATTGATTCTGACATACAGTTTTACAAAATGCATGAAAATTACTATTACCATTTCAGGACCAAGAAAAGAGCCAGAGAGGTTCTAAACTCAGTAGATGATCAAAGCAGCAAATGACAAAACATGTACATAGAGTGATTCAGGAAACAGAAGCCCTTTCCTTTCCTTTCCTTTCCTTTCCTTTCCTTTCCTTTCCTTTCCTTTCCTTTCCTTTCCTTTCCTTTCCTTTCCTTTCCTTTCCTTCCTTTCCTTTCCTTTCCTTTCCTTTCCTTTCCTTTCCTTTCCTTTCCTTTCCTTTCCTTTCCTTTCCTTTCCTTTCCTTTCCTTTCCTTTCCTTTCCTTTCCTTTCCTTTCCTTTCCTTTCCTTTCCTTTCCTTTCCTTTCTTCCCCCTTCTCCTCTTTCTTTATTAAAAGGGTATTCAAATATTGTACTAAAATGAAGTTTTTACAAAGAGATTATGAAACAACTTGACCAAATGCAAGAGATTGCCCACATATGCTATATTCATCCAAGCACTTTAAAGGAAATCTAGATTAAATTATAGTTGTGCTATGAAATTTCATAGTAAGAAATCCCAAGCAACAAAGCTACAGCAAATACAACATTGGTTCTAAGGCCTGAATTATGACAAATATCATACCTGCTTTAAAGAAAGGATTACGTAGATTTGAAGAACTTAGTTTACTTAGCAAACCTCACAAATGTACATGGTAAGTCAATCAAAAGCTGCAATAATGAATATTGATAGTGGACATTTAGTAGCAGGATAAATGGCACAAGGCTTAACAGCATGTTTATTTTAAAGTAATTCCTTACACACTTTTGAGTTTCTTTGAAGACATCAATAAACATGGATACATTGAATCTTGTTGGCAGGGTATCTGCGAGGTCAGTCTACCAAAACTTCTCCAGGAAATTTTTCAGGAATATATGATGTAATCCAATTTGTTATTATTATATGGAGACAAAAATATCATTACTTGAGAAGATCAATAATTGGCTAGAAGCTTCGACTCAAAAGTGAGGAGTGAAAATATATTTTACAAAATGAAAGAAGGTCTTTTCAACAGATTTGGAAATAATCTTAAAATCGGTGTGAATAATGAGGTGATAAAATTTGTTGGTAGTTCAATACAGTAAGAAGGAAATCCCACTGAGAAAGATTACAGGAGTTACTGCATAATCATGTGGTGTATAAAATCCAGATCAGATTTACTGTGAAATGATACAGCTGGGAAAACTTCACATAAAGCAAATGGGCACTGACCTAACCTTTGTCCTCAGGAGTGGAATCTTTATGTTATAACACACTGTTTCACAAAAATGCCACCTCCGTGCTCAGTAGTGGGTAAAGTACAAATGAAGTCCTAAGTACTAATCTTGAAAGGGAAAAAAAACAAACCAGAACATACTGTTATCCCATTTTATAAATAAATAAATAGTTGTAAATATCTAAAGTGTCACAATGTTCTGGCTTTGGCTCAGATAGAGATAATTTTCTTTACAATAGATAATAGGAGGCTG
Source organism: Sturnus vulgaris (assembly GCF_052056855.1). Classification (NCBI taxonomy): domain Eukaryota; kingdom Metazoa; phylum Chordata; class Aves; order Passeriformes; family Sturnidae; genus Sturnus; species Sturnus vulgaris. The sequence continues at coordinate 78,865,641 of NC_142243.1, read as the reverse complement.
TGTCTTGGATTTGTACTGGAAACTGTGTTGATATCACAGGCATGTTTTAGTTCCTGCTGAGCAGTTCTTGTAGAGTGCCAAGGCCTTTTCTGCTCCTCACAGCACCTCCCTCCCGTGAGCAGGCTGGGGCTGCACAAGAAGTCGGTAGGAGACACAGCCAGGACAGCTGACCCAGCTGACCAAAGGGATATTCCAGACTGTAAGCATCATGCTCCTCATCTAAAGATGAGGGAAGAAGAAGGAAGGGGGGATATTTGAAGTAATGTCATTTGTCTTCCCAAGTCACAGTTATGTGTGATGGAGCCCTGTGATGCTTTCCCGTCTGTATCTGAACATATGCCTGTCCATGGGAAGTGGTGAAGGAATTCCTAGTTTCATTTTTCTTGTGTGCACGGCTTTCTGTTTCCCTATTAAAGTTCCTTTATCTCAACTCATTAGTTTTTCTCACTTTTGCTATTCTCTCCCCCATTCCAAAGTATGGGAGAATAGATTGTGGGAGATTAGGAATGGGGCTGCAGCCAAGCCTCATCCCTAATGGGGTCCAGCTGTATAAGACAGGTGAACAGCACTGAAGAAGAAGAAATGTGGAATGCTGATGCGTATTGACCAATCCCAAAAGAGTAGAACAGCATGCAAGTGTTATGCACGTGAGAGAAAAGTGTATAAAAAGTTGTACTGGGGAATAATAAAGTGCTAATGCTTGCCATCATTTTCAGTGTCAGTCATTTGAGCCCTCCATCAATCAGGGGAAAGGTATGCAGGGTTTTACCATAGGATAATAAGCTGACAGTGTCAGTCAGTTTGAGACCACTGTCCAGACGTGCCAAGCACTGACACCAGCAACTGGTGACCTGTATGGGGAGCTACCAACAGCTCCAATGTGAAGTGAGTGAGAGACCAGCTTTGGGGTGCTTAGTTGCTAGCTGAGGTCCAATCATGGCACATACATGAGTATCAAGAAAGGGTGAATATGTCTGAATCTAGTATTTCTTCCACATTACAACATGGAAAATTCTAATTAAAGTAGTAGGAGGCAGGCTAGGAACCTCTCTGAAGTTAGGTAGTGCAACTCTTTGCTATGGCGTATTGTTGATTAAGACAACTTATAGAGACTGAAGAGGAGGCTGAATAGTTTCATGGAAGAAGCATCCATCAAAGGGTGCTTGCACCTGGCTCTGGATTGCTCTAATATGCAAATTGTTGAAGGATAGGAGTAAATTCACGAAATGCTTTCCCTAGTTATCTCTTGTAGCTTTTACTGGAGGATGATGATCTTGATGATTGAGTACAGCTATTCTTAAGGAGTATTTTCTGGGTTTTTACATTCCTTCATCAACCATGGGGAACATTATTTTCCTGTGATTAGATGTAAATAAGTCAGATGTGGCACAAAGCTTCATAGTCTTTTCTAGCTAAACAAATCTATGATTTTATATATTCTTATAAAGATAATACTTTTAAATACTAACTTCAAAATATCCAGAAACTGTAGGAAAAGTATGGTGCTTTATGTACATGGCTCTGCATAACTCTTGTGAGCAAAAGTATGCAAATTTACAAGGCTCTGAAGTGACCAGAAGCTATGCTTCTGTGGTAATACAGCGATGGGGTGAAATTCTGTACCTAATCTTTCAGTAGTAAAGTCTCAAAAAATATTCAAATGGACCTTATGTATTCCAGAAAAATATCATCTAGGCACACACTCTATGATCCATAATTAGTACAATTGTGTCTATGCCACTAACACCCATGGTAGGTAATGATCTTGCTCATAAATGCAAGAGTTAGTGAATTTGTGAGATAGTGAATTCACGAATCAATGTAGTAGTGAGTTAGAAACTTAGAAAATTAAATCAGTCTGCTAAAAGGAGATTGCCTCCTCACACTATTACACTCAATGCACATTTAATGTAAAGAAGGACCTGGGAGTCTTGGTGGATGCCAAATTGACCAGCACTGTTCCCTTGTGCCCAGGAGGGCTAATGGTATCCTAGGGTACACTGGAAAGAGTGTGGTCAGCAGGTCAAGGGAAGGGATTCTCCCCCTCTGCTCAGCACTAGTGACGCCACATCTGGGGTATTGTGCTCAATTCCAGGACCCACAGTTCAAGAAAGAGAAGGAGCTACTATAGAATATAGATGATCAGGGGTCTGGAGCATCTCTCCTATGAGGAGAGACTGAGGGAGCTGGGTATATTTAATCTAGAGAAGAGCAGACTGAGAAGGCACTTCACCAATACATTAAATATATATATAAATAAATATATATAGATGTATATAAATATATATATATCAATATCTAAATATCTCAAATATGTTTTTTTTTTAAGAGGAGGGTGCCAAACTCTTTTCAGTGGTTCCCAGAGACAGGATAAGGAGCAATGGCCATGAACTAGAACACAGGAAGCTTCATCTCAACATCATCTTTCATTGCAGGTCTGCTCAGGAATGGTCTGCTCAGGGAGGTAATTGAGTCTCCCTCTCTGGAGAGATTCAACCCCCAAATTCCTGCTCCAGGAACCTCCTGACCCTACCTTGGCAGAGGAGTAGAACTAAATGTTCTCCAAAGATCCCTTCTAACTTTAACCATTCTGTGATTATATGTCTTTTTTTCCACTTTATATTGATAAGTAAAAATCTTAGGCAAAAATTAAAGTAGAAATAGGTGCAAATGAAAGGGAAAAACACCTCATAGTTTCTGAAAGAGTACTGAGGAAATGAAAATTAGTGAAAGACTGGGATGTTATTTTTTTCACTTATCATATAAGCAAAAGCAAATAAATTCAAAAACAGTTTAAAAATGGCTAACACAGATGTGCCACCATCTTGTGGGGAGATATTACTTTAAGAAAAGGTTACATAAGATGTGACAAAAACTATATAGAGACAGATTTGTACTGTAAAAGCTGAAGCAGTGGATTTCGTGTTAGTAAAGCTATATTCTTTATGCTATGAGGTGAATTAGAATATATTATTCAGAGAGCCTGTGTGGGCAGAAGACAGGCTGATTGTTCTTACAGGACTATTTAATCTTTAAATTCTTCCATTTTATGATTAATGGTCATTGATCTGACTGCATACACACTGTTCTTTTCACATCAATGTTGTAAACTACAAAAGCTGAATTACTGTCAACTGCTGAAATTCTGTTCAGTGGATCACCTTTCCTTGCATTTTTCTTGCATGTATATTGCACATTTTTCTCTTTGTGGAGTTTTTTCCTTTTTGTTTTGTTTTGTTTTGTTTTGTTTTGTTTTAACTTTGTAGAGAAATGCCTAAGTGACATCTTTTTCTGCTGCGCCAATTTGTTTGAGATAACATTTTTCGAAAATTGTATTAATAGACCTTCTTTCTGTCCCTGTGTCAAAGTATAATCACCATAAAGTACATGAACCTACGCAAACATATACTTCACATGGGACCTATTTTTCTGATAACACCTTATTTCAGAAATGTTCTCATTACCTACTATGTTATAAGGATGGATGGAAGGCCTGCAATAACAAAATTCTGTCAAAATCCTAGCAGTACAAGTCACTGCATTTAGGTTTCTCATTCAAAGGCACATGCATACAATACAATATATATACATGATGGTCATAAGGGGACAAGATAAGAAATCTACTTTGGTCTTTGGAGTTGCCATAAGAGGATTTGCAATGACATTCATAGTCCTCAGCTGATATAAAATATCAGATTATTTGTATCAATTAGCAATAAACCTGGACATTTCTTACAAGGAGTAATTTTAAAGACACTAATATTGAGAAAAATGAACATTTGTTTTATCTTTAACAATGGTCTTTCAGTGTTTTGGGACTGAGAAATAGAGACAGCTGAAGTCAATGCTTTTGTTTTCCTATTTTAGGCAATAGATTGTAGATTCATTCTTCCATTTAGAAGCCCCTTTCTGTATATCACATTTTCACTTGTATTGATATCTTCAAGTATCATACTGGTATTACTGAAGAGATAGCCCTGAGTTTATCAGAGAACGATGTTTGCCAAGTCATAATCATAGCAACCACAGCAGATGAGCTTAAAATAAGCACCTCTTGAGAACCTGTGAAGTTCTCCTATAGAAACATAACAGACATGGGACAGAATTAGAAACGACTCCTCCTAAAAATAGTGACTGTTAAGAGGAATAGGTGTTTTTAACTGTAGACATTTTAAAAATAATTTTCTAGAGAAGACAGGGCTTACAGATGTCAAGACAGTTCCACACTATATTGTGTGGACTTCTGGTCTGGATTGCCAGGATGCAACACTTTCATCACCAGAATCATTGGCAGATTTATCACATTCTAATCCTTTTCTAGTATCTGAAGAAAAAAAAAACAAACAAAAAAATTGTGTGCACACCTTTTAGGAAGTTATGCGTTTCCTTTTATCGTGTAAAATGTACCTGTTGTTTCGTAAACACACTTCCAAGTAATCCGAAAATGTGTTACAAATAAATCTTATGATGATTCATATATATCCAAGATCACCTGTACCCAAAATCAGCCAGTAATATCTATATTTGGATTTGTATAAGCATTTAGGCATGTATCTATATATTCTAACTTTTTCAAGGCAGTCAACCTTTGTCCTTTTAACTTGTTTCTTGTTACTACAACTACTACTACTACTACTACTACTACTACTACTACTCCCAAACCTTTATATCGCTAGAGATTTATATTTGGTAGAGTAACTGAGGCAGTTGGCTACTCTCTCTAAATGAAGTCATGTACTTATTACAGCAATATTCCGTTTCCTGGCCTGTATAATCTTGGCACACATTCTTTCTGTCATAAGAAATTGTTTAAGTCTTCCATGGAGGCACAAATCTCTCTTTGAAAAAACAAAGATCCTCTTCTATTACATGAGGAAATTTTGCCAGTTATTCCTTTAATCTCCATGATTAATTTGGAAAAGTAACACCAGACTCATTTAACTGTATCGTAGCTTGCACAACCACTTCCTCTTCTGTCCCTGGGTGCAAATAGTCTTCTTCCTATTACTCAGTAGCTTTCTTATTTGTTCCACTCTCGCGTTTGCAAAGAGAAATCTTTATATAAATTGACTGCTATCATGAATTTTATTGGCTTCTTATTTGCTGAAAGGTTTCCTGAGGTGACAAGGATTTTCTTTATGTGAATAAATTCACTCATTTCTGGTGTTAAGGACTTGGTGAATTGCTTCTCTGAAGCATTCAAAACAGTAGCAAAATAGGTCTTCAATAATATTTGGATGCTATATTTCAAGGAAGAAATAATATGTCAAAATGCTTATATCTTTACTTAAATAATGCTAAATTTTTCACCTTTTAGAAATAAGCAAATTATAAAGAAAGTTCTTCCTATCAGTACCTGAAGTAAGTGAGAAGAAAGATTTGATAGCAGTTAAAGACAAAATGGCTAAAAGGAAGTGAAAATAAACTGTTAGCTGGAGGGCATAATGCTATTTTAACTGAGAAGTGACAAAGAAGGAAAGAGGTCCTGAACAGCATCAAAATTTAGACAGGAAATCTTAAAACTCTAACCCCGTTCTGAGAAGTGTCACGTGCTGATGCAAATCAGAGCTAAGATGTGGAATTTGCATCTTGACCAGCAATAATAATTCAGGGAGGCCTAACATCTAAGTCTCTAGAAGCAAAACTCTACTTTCTCCTTTCCCATCTGGCAATCTCAAAGTGTCAGAAGGGGAAGGATAAGGTAGTATTAGTGTTGGGAGAAAGAGGATTCTATGTCAGGTGCTTACAGGTAAATCCTATTGACCTATCTGTCCTTTGTGCAATTGGGTAAGGCAGCCATACACTCTCTGAGGATTCCTTTATGACAGCTATTGCCTTAAGGCAAGATCAAGTCTTTTTCCCACTGCAGTAACACTAAAGGGAATTACAAAAAGTCACGAAAAAGGTCTGTTGGTTTCAGTAATAACAGACAGTTTTGTCATGTTCTTAGATTGGGATTTCAAATACACTGAAATTCATTCCTCATGGGAGGTAGAAATAATTTTTACAGGTTGTATAGGACCATCTTACTTGTTAATGAAGTTCTGCTTTCTTATTCAGTGCTCAGTTTTGTTCTACAGTAGCTTCATAAGAACAAATATAAGTGTTGTTTGTGCTACCATAAAATATCACATTCTTCAGGGTTGTAGGACAGTGGCTTAAAACAAACAATGATTGACTGTCTTATTTTAAAATTTTTCTATGTATTCCATCTACTAAAAAACCTAATTGGGATTTCCTTCTACTTTTTGTTTAGAGTGCAAATGAGTAGAAAATTGACAACTGCTTATTTTTTATAAGTTTGTCTACTAGATTTAGTTAGAGACAATAGCTATATAAGAATATAGAAATTTGTGGATTTTAGTTTTGTTCTTAGATGCATTACATTAAGTGTGCAATAATGGGACAGCAACTATGTCTGACCTCTATTTGGTGACTGATAGTACTAAATACCCACAGTCTGAATTTATGGGAAATTGGCATTGAAGTTGAAAATTCCTGAGTGTCTCTCAGCAATGGTCAATGAAATTCATTCCATTTAACTTCATAAGAAAAATGGGTGTTCTCAAGTCAAGCATTTCATGCGCTTCAAGAACTTGACAGCAAATGACAGTTCATAAGTTGTTCTCTTACACTTTTGTGTTCTGAAGTGTCTTACATAAAACTGGAATGACATATCTCTACAGCAAAGATGGAATTACCTTTATTCCAAAAAAGTCCAAGAGCATCAACTTCCAGAAACTTTATGCTTTTTTTCATAAGGCTTTCATATAAAATGAAACTCTACCTAAAAAGTCTAATATAGATTTCAGAGACATTGAGTGGAAAGACTAAATACTCAAGTGAAAAATGAAAGAAAGATTATATGGTGGGTGGCATTTTAAATGCATGAATGACAAAATATGTTAGAAAAAAACCCAGAATTGGTGTGTATGTCAGAGATGTAATACACTGTTCTAACAACAAAAGTCCAGGAGTTCAGTGCTACAATCAAATCTGACTTGACCAAAATAATAATTTTCTCTTTCTGTATAAGTAATTAATAGTATAGCTTCCGGTTTTCAAAATATTTTCTACCTAAATCAGTTGGTACAGTCATCATAACTAGCCTTACCAAATCAGGAATATTAGTATTATTGTAATAGCTTATTATTTTAATAAAAAATAGTGCAACACTTTTATTGGTCTGCTAGTACCAAGATGGGAAAAAGAAGTGTATGCTCATTAATCTACATCTCATCAATTCTTCAGATGTGTTTTCCCTACCCTCCTTTTCTTTTCATGTAGACCAAACAACTTCAGTTTTCATTGTTTGATTACATAACAATTTCACCAAAACAAGCGGGGAAGTACCTTTTGAAGAAATGCATAAAGCCAGATGTATAATATTCATTTCCAAATCATAACTAGATGCAAAAACATTAAAAAAGGTAGGAAGGCCACAAAAATTACAACTTTAGATTAATTAAACTGAATTTCTGAGTAAAGATAAAATGTATGCTTTATTGGAAAAGGAATCAATTGTTTAACTGTAAGCATCCCTATTAGTTAACAAATGCAAATACTGTGTTGCAGGAGGAGCCATTTTGTAGTTATTGTACTTGACTAAAGATTAAATTAACTGACCATAGTGCCTGAAGATATACACATTTTACATATATACATTTTCCAAAGTAGGAAGCATTTCAAATTGCCTTTCTCACATCATACAGGTATAAGCTGTTTAAATCCACGTGTGGAGACAACTGATTCTAGGTTTAAAAGTTAAGCTGCATCCAGAATATTACAATTTTAGTTCTGAAACTTTGCATGCAAATAATGCTATTTCTTTTCCCCATGATATTTTTAACACTGCATGTATGTAAATGGGATATTTTAAGGAAGGAATTCTCACAGTTAATGATTCATAAGACTTCTGTAAACTAATGTCTTAGGCAATAACTTCATTATTAGGAAATAAGGCATTTTCACAGTGACTATAGGCTGTTTAGATGGATAATAGAAAATTATTGTCCTTATTTTATTGTTTCTGAAAGACTTTACAGTTTGGTACAAAATCTCTTTAGAAATTAGTCAAAGTATTTCCATTTTTCTGAATGACACAAAGGTAAAATGAGGAACACTCAACTTCATTTAAATCTATGAAAGTAAAGATTGAAAATGTGGCAACAAGAATAATTTTTTTTTCTGTGTGTGTGAGATTGTTCTGAAGAATCTGGTGAAACTTTTAAATGTTTCTGAACTTGCTTAGCAACATGGAAACAGCTCTAACGTCAAAAACCCCCCAAAAACTACCAAGGCTACTTGTGCAGATAAGTAACAATGAAAATCAAGGGCAAAGAAAAATTTGGGGAGATATAAAATTCACCATTGGGAACTGACCCTGCATGTCAAAAGAATGAAACTGAAAATCTTTGGGATATTTTAACTCAAGGTGTGGGCATTGACAAAATTATTCTGATGTAAATAAGCATAAGAAAAAATTAAACAGCTGTCTTATTCTCAGAAGATTGATTTAGAACCAAAAATGTTTTTCCTTTTCAGAGAGTGAGAACACATTCCTGAAAAATAAAAGAAACTAACAATAAAATCCACAAAACACAACCATTCAACAAAACATAAGTATTTATTAGCCATTATGATTGTTAATTATGATTGTTAAATTGTTCATTAAATAAGATTACATTTTTTATATTTTGTACTCATCTTGATGTTTTAAAAGAATTTAAACTCGAATCTTTCCATATTTAAAGGAAATTAAGGGACAAGAGCATTTTTTTTCTGAAGTGAGCTTGAATATGCAAATCACTCAGATAAACAAGAATGCTTTTCTACATTTTATTTTGATGCTTTAAAAATTATTTTTCAAAGAAAAGAAATTTTGAAAAGATGTCTGTATTGACTTTGTCAGAAATGTCTCATAAATCGTCTTTTTGAAGTTTCAGTGAAGCGGTTTTTTTAAAGGAAAATTATGATTAAAGTGATTTCTGCCAAGGTTACCATATTCCTGATGATCAAAAAGAAAGCAGATGTCACAACATACAGAGGGGGTGAGTGGGGGAGAAAAAGGGGATGAGGAGCAAGGCGGGTCTTTGTGAGTGAGCAATGGAAAGCTCAAGACTCCTGTGGCAGGGACCACTCCTTGGCCATGCACGAGCAGACACAGGGATGGCTGTGAGAGAGAGAGAGGAGAATGAGCTGCTGGAGCTGTGGCATCCAGGCTCAGCTCTGCATCTGCTGACTGCAAACGCTGATATTTCTATACTCATATGCTTTCCAGCTCTCTCTGTGTTTGGCTGGAGGAGATGTAATGCTCAAAGCATGCAGGTGGAACATGCTTGCCTAAAAACCCCCAAAGTCCTGGGCAAGAGTTCAAGTAGCAGAAAGTGTTCCCCAAGCAAATATCAGCTTACAAAGCCTCAGTATACGGAAGCCTAAATTCCAAAACAGGTATAATCTGGTTTTTAACCCTCCAAGAAGAAAAATAATTTTATATCTCAAGGTATTTTGTAAAATCCCTTGTATAGCCTTCAACTATTTTCAACAGTAGTTTTCAGTCCTTGCTTGCTTATTTGTAGAGAAGAGATTGGTGTGGTGGCACAGCTAACAATATAGGACACCGACTTTGCTTCAAGGCATAGCTGCACAGCGTTCAGCAATGCTCTGCCCCATAAAAGAAGATTGATGTTCTGATGGGTTTAGAAGCCGAGAGCTGCTTACAGAGTGTGTAGGGGGAAAACTTTGATTTTTGTTTCTAAATTATTAAACAATTTATGTTTATCTTGAAGCTATAGCACTTCTATTTCAGCAAATTCCAGGGATCTTAGGCTTTGCGATAGAAAGAAGCTTGAGCTTTCAGTTTGATGATAAGAGTTTAAAGTTGTGATCAATGAATAAGATTAAAAAAAATCTTTTACACAAAATGTTTAAAAGCCACGGAGCTCTTTACACTGGTGTTTGTAGTGAAAGAGTTCATCTCTCTAATTGAAACTTAATTTGCACTTCCTAGCGTTCAGATATTACAGCAAAATGTTTATTAGAGATACTTTAAGCAGATGGACCTAAATTAAACCAACAGTTTACCTTTTCAAATATAGTATCATTTTTTTTCTATGATATCTTTACCCTTATGAGTAAGTACAGGAGTAAAGGCTTACAAATCTGTGCTCCTCAGCCTGCTTGAACTAAGAACACATAACGTCTGTGTGAGACACCTGTAATGTAAACACCTTAGATGAAGCAGGCACAAAGAACAAAACAGATGAATGTCAGAAAGACAGCTAGAAAATGTTCTGACAGAAAAAATAATCTGCTCCATGCTGTTAAACCTTAAATTCTGAAGCCTTCTTTAACTTATGCTCTCTTCACAGGTGCTGAAAATACGTGGTGCTTAGAGAGTGCACAGAGGAGAGATGTTTCCCGAAGGTTGCTCCCCTCGATGTTATATCCCGTGTGTGCTGAGCACTGCTGGCAAGGAGACTTATCCTATCACGTGGAATTCAGCCCGCAAGAACAACCTTATGCAAGCCTTTCCCAATGTCTTCAGCTAAACTTAATGATGCACAGGGCTGCTCCTCCTGTGCCTCCAGGCGGGTGATGGCAGCTCAAGGATGGAGAGGGAGGTGTAGGTCTGGGTCAAAGCATCTGGCACGGATGGAATTCCTGCTGTTGACTGCTGTGTATTTGAGATCAGGACTTTTATATCACTCTAGCACAACTTTCCCACAGCTTGCCCCTTATGTACAAACCACCATACTAGGCCAGGGTAAAGATCTTCTGCCTCTTTCTGTGGCTTGTGATAAATGATTAAGGAGTATGGGAAGCAGTGAATACTTCTCTCCCAGCTCATGTATCTGGTTGATGGTGGTCCTGAGACTTCCCACTTCTGAGGGGAGTTCCTTTCAGTACTTCTGAGGCTGCAGCCACAACATCATGTTTAATATACAAGCATTTCTTCAATTAATTTGCCTAATAATTTTTGAACTCTTCATATTTACTTCCTGTAGCAATGAATTCCAAAACCGATTATATATGTGCAAAAAAATTTCACAAAAGAGCTTTTTGCTGATTCTACAGCAGCTGTACAATCAATTCTGATGAAAAACGGAAAATGAACTTGGCTATTCGTTTTTGCAAGACATTCAGCTTCTTATATGTTGTGCATATGTTACATCTCCATAGTTTATCTAAACTAAAAATACCCAAACCAAGGAATATTTGATTTTTTTTCAAGTAGAAACTCCCCTAACAGAACAGATCTGTTCTTTTACTTTGCACCACTGGTGGATCTTCTACACAATTTTGAGAGGAAGATGGCTAAAGCTATAGCCAATATCCAAGATTCAAATCCAGCAAGGATTGAAATTACAACATAACAAAATAATTTATTTATGTTTTTATTTTTTAATTTCCAACTAACCCAAAATATCTTGAGTTTTTGACTGGCTCTGAATAACAAGCTGATATCTTCATAGAGCCATCCAAAATGAGACAAAGACCTCTTTCCTGAGTAAATGATATGTTAATAGCTCTTTCAAGCTTATCACTGTATATGTGTAATTGTGACTGTTTTTCCTTCATGAGCATTACTTTGCATTTATCAGTGCGGGGTCTTGACTGTCATTTTTATCACCCAGTTATTCACTATGATTCCTCTGAGTATCCTTGTAGTCAGTTCTAATTATGTGCTCTAAATATGCTGTTGTTACCTCCCTATTTTGCCTTTTCCACATTATTTTTTAGTAGTTTGAGTAGCATTGTTCATAGCACAGGTATATGAAGAGCACTGTGGGAAATCTCTACCCTAAAATACTTATATTTCTTTGTATGTTTGATTTTCTATTTGTCTCACTTTTTCCCTGAAAACTTTGTGCTACAAATCTACCATCCTCCACTGATGATCTATTCTCTTTAAGAACTTAAGATAATCTATAAAAATTTATTTAAAACCTAAGCATCATCCTCATAAAACTTATCCAAAAGATGTCATAAAACTTCAACAGATTTTGATTCAACACTTTCTGCAGTGAAGTCACTGTTGAATCTTCTTCAGAATGTCCTATATCAAGGTACATAGAGAACTATGTAGCCATTCTTACATGGCTTCTACCAGCTTGTTCAGTACAGAAATCAATGTTTTTGGTCTATAGACCTTTCTATTACCATGTGTAATATAGTCTCCTTCAAATAATGGTTTATTCATGGCAAGCTGTAATCTGATAGATTTTGAGTTTTTTTAGACTTTGGGGATTAATAGTATTTTATTTCTGGTTGTTTTGGGATGACTTTTTGGGTTGGCTTTTGGTTTGTGGTTTTGGTTTTTTTTTTCTGTTACATTTCTGTTAATTTCAATGTTTTGTTCTGAAATTATTCTACTGACACTTCCGTATAAGATACTTTATCAAAATTCTGCCTTGTAAATTAGGATAAGTGAAGATCTCAAGTTCTTCTGCTGTGAATCCTAGTATGAAAAAATCATATCACTTTTCTGACCTAAATCTCCTTGAATTTGTATAAATTTTCCTACAGTTTCAGAATATCACACTGCAGGCATAATTATAGAATATTTGGCTTTAAAGTTAAACTTTTAAAGTACAAATTCATTGACAATGCAATGTAAACAACAAAAAAAGTTTCAATTAAATATTTGCTTGCAAGATGTTTCAGGTGAGAGAATTTGCAGGGCTCCTTTGGTATCCTGAAAGTTAGGCTGAGGCATGAGATCTCTTTTGCATTCCTGTAACAGTTTGAAAGATAGCCAGGCAGTGCTGTTTGTAAATACAGGGCAGCTTCAGCATATGATTTGCAGAAGTCTCCACTCTACCTCTTGCGTAATAAATACTTGTGACACTAAATTCCTCTTGCCTCTCTTTGTTTCCTTCTCTCAACACATCTGTCAATGCTCTACTTCTTAGAAGTTAACTAATCAAAAATGTTATTTCATATTTAAATTACCTGCATACTAGTTCCCTGGAAGAAAAGTATATAATCAACAAGTAATGGTGCCTCAAATATTTGATTTCTATATCTGCCTTGACAGGACCAAGTATTACCTTTGCTTTTGAAACAGAAATTACAAATCTGATCAAAGTACTATTACTCATGCTATTCTTGACCCACATAACAACACTCCAACGTTTCTATAAGAAGAAAAATTAGAGATATTATTTCTTCTTAGAGGGAGTAACAAAGACAATCCAGATTCAGTTTGTGCTGCCTTTCCCATTACACTCTTCTTCAGATTTCAGCTTTGCTTTTTATTCAATTGCAATATTATTTTGTGTTTCTAATGGCTCCGAACTGCCTGTGACTTTCACCCAGCAGAAACACCACTAGTCCATTGGGACTCATTCTCTTATATTCCTTTGTGGCCCTAGCCAGTGTTTAAATAGAACTGCAGAATTTGACATCTCCTATATTTACCTGATTAAACTGACATGAAAACAAAACTAAAAACAAAAACAGACAAACGAAAAAACTCCAAACAGAACCAACATACCACCTCAAACAAACAAATGAAAAAAACAACCAAACAAACCTCCAAAGGTCATGATATGTGTGGCTGCACAACAAATGTCTGGCACAGGCCACCAACTCAAGTTTTCTAATCCTGCTTGTTGTGCAGGAGCGTGGGTTGTGGGGGTTTTTCTTGCCTTCTTCCATTGAATTTTAAGTCAAAAGGAGGGTCACTGAAGTTGTTGTTGTATGAAAGAATATAATCTGCAAAATATATATCTAATTTTCATAGCTGTAGTAATTTTTTTCTCTGTGTAATTCAAATAATAACTTTTCCTTAGGGAATTACTACTTTTTTTGTGAACAAAATTATGACATATTTCAGGTCTTGGCTTTGCATTCTGGAGATTTTAAATTAAATCCTTGTTTTGATACATATTTTGTTATAATTCTGAAATGATATGTTATCTCCTGATATGACTCAGATTTATACATTTTCATATTTAGTTATTCTTGCTGCTACTCATAGCATTATGAGAAGATAATTTTAATATGCAGTATTTTGCCAGCAGCACAGCCAGGTCTTTCTGCTCTCTAAGTATTTAACAATAGTATATTTTTGACAGTTGTTGCAACATCATTATTCATAGCCAGAAACATTAAAAAAATCATCACCAAAGAAGAATATATTGCTAGTGAAATTATTCTGAAGAAAGTATTATCAAAATGGTGACATTTAGTATTGCTTAAAAGGAAAAAAAAAATCCTAGTGTTATATTTCTTCCTTCTGTTTCCTCAGAAAAAAAATATTTTCTATATTAAATAAAAATTAGCAATCACTTGTCAGTCTTAAACAAAATTTTCATACCACAGTCATCCTTTTCTCCTTTAAAATTAGATGTTATTTTTCATTCTACTACCCTGATCCAGTTTGCTGTTAGCATATGTGTCCCAGAGGAGTTTGTAACCTACACTCTTGCTTTGGCCTTCTTGTTCAAATTCCACTTGCTGCATGCTGCACTCTCCGTAATTTAGCCCAATTTACACTGTTATGGGCAAAAAGCCCAAATTTTTCTGTTTAAAATGAGAGGAAGAGTAAGCTTCAATGATTAAAGACTTAAAATGTGCACAATACCTTTTGTATGACAGCAGAATAATGGCACATTGCCTTTTTTAATTTCTGGGTATTTTTTTAATCCGAGTTGTATCAGCAAATGATAACTACTGCATTGATGCTGCCTTGTCCATTTTTTTAATGACATAATTCACTCAGAGAGGGGAAAATGAAGAGAAGCTATTACTATTAAGCTGCACACACAATGCTTCTATTTCCTGCTATCTCCTGATGGTTCCTGATCTACTACAGGTTGTTTGGAACATGTTAAGAGAAAAGCAATACAAACAAGTGGAAATGAAAGAGAGATAATGCAACTATTTTGAAGCAAAATACTGAGCATTGCCTCTGTCCTCTGCTGCTCCTCTTAGTCACATGGTTTCAGTAAAGTCTTTGAAATTAGCTGTTCTCTAAGTGACATCCGTTTAGGGATTAGTTAGTCATGTAAGGATCAGTGTTTAAGTATGGGCTTGTTCCCTCTTCAACCCATCTGTCATTTTTTCTGAGATAATACATTAATTTCCATAGCAACAGCCTGTAATGTTACCAATAGGATTATTACGACTTTGCTGCACGATCAAGCAAAGGAAGCCGGACTGGTCTGGAATAAACTGTTTCCCAAGCCCAGGAAGCCTGAATAATAGGAAAGCTGTTATAAAAGCCATGGTTAAGCCTCCTTTGCTATCTGTCACATTAAAATAACTAGGAAAATAAGTTAAATGTGGTGTGAATTGTCACCATTTGTAAATGTTAGTTATGTCCACTTGATTTGGCTTATTCCATGTTTTACTAAAGTCCAAGAGATGCAGAGTCCTGGCCTAAATCCATTGCTGCTTTTTAAATAATTAAAAAATACAATCTGGATTCCCAACATTAGCACATTGTGCAACATCCTAAATCCATTATTTTTTTAACAGCGTAACAGAAAAATAAGAGGAAATTAATTTCAACACTATACGAGGTGAAGCACATGCACTGACAGTATATTTAAACTTGCTGATATTTTAACAGAATTAAAATTCCGTGTTAGCAGAGTCTTTGACAGATTTGACAGAGGAGCTCCAATCAGAAACTGATACATTTTGCAGAATCACTCTTCTTATTGTACTCTACATCATGTTTTTTTGTGACCATTTTCTAGATAGAGAATATTGGCCAAACCAGTCAATAACGATTAAAAAAAAAAACAAAACCAAAAAGCAAATAGAAAATTAATAAGAACACTGCTGATTGTCACGTTATTTAATTAATAACACTTATATAGTCTTCAAAGAATTCTATCTCCTACCAGTTCAAGACTTCTGTATGCCCACATGTCATTTAGAGTGAAAAAAAAATCATCCTATTAGACTGATAAAGGTAAATTTAGCAATTATGGCAGTGAAATTATGTATTTATATGAGTTTTAGTGTAAAAACTACACATGGAGAAAAAATGATGGAGCTAAATTTTTTGGTATATTTTTTAAGGGAATGCTCTAAGGCATATTAAAACTTACTGCTGGAAAAGTTATTTAGGGAAATATAGAAAGCACTCTGCATCCTACACTTCAGTAAAATACTGTGGGTTAGGTGACCCAGATTTGAGGGAAAATGAGATATTGGGACCCTCTTAGAATTCAAGAGGATCGTCTAAAAGTCTTAAGTGAAAAAAGGGGAAATGCTTTTTACCGATAGGATTTGGATGAAGTACTTTGGTCTGGTAAATTGCATATACTGCCTTAATTGCTGAGTTCCCAAAAGGATTTAATGCTGCCCTCCTAACTCATTTATTGAAGTCAACCCATTAGTGGCAGGGTATTTAGTGAGCTTATAATCATTCTAGGAATTACTGAGTTTGGCTCCAAAACAAATAAATTTCACAAATAAACTTCAGATTAAATGAATAACAGGCAGAGTCTCTGTTTTACATTTTTCTTTTTTAATCACAACTGTAGAGGGACTATTTATATGTTTTCTTATAGGATGAAATATTTTTTTTTAATGTATAACCACATTTTACTGTACACAAGATTTTTGTCGGGTAATGTTCAAGAATCTAATCAATTTAGTTTTTCCATGAGTACATACATGGGTATATACATTTCAATATCCTCCTCATGTGAAGAAGAATAACCTAGGCATCAGTAAGCACCGGGGGGCAACCAGATGGAAATCACCTGGGCAGGGAGAGACCTGGGGATCCTATTAGATTGCAAACTAGCATTAACAAGCAATGCATGCTTGTAGCAAAGAAAACCAAACACATCTCAGTCTGCACAGGGAGGAGTGTTGTCATCAGGCCAAGGGAGGTGTTCCTTCCCCTCTGCTCATCCCTAGTGATGCACATCTGGAATACTGGGCCTTGTCTCCGCAGTAGAAGAGAGATAGGAACTTACTGGAGATTATCTTTGACTTCAGCCAAGAAGCTGATGGACAGAATTTGTTAGACGTCTTTTTTTTCCAAAGAGGGCTTATTTTCCTGCACTAGAAATTGATGCTGGTTTTCTATTCAACTGTTCAAACATAATAATAGGACTTCTAAAATTGTATCTAAAAAAGGTTTTTATTCCACCATGTTTGGAAGTTTGGAAGTTTGCTACATATGATTGACCTGAGTAGTTTTTATTTCTGCTATACTCGTAATTTTCTCTCTCAGGCTCTCACCTCTTATGTATACCAAATGCCAGCTGAAATTTTTGTGTGCTCAGACTATAGCTGAGTAGGCATAAGTCTCTAGGAAGAGATAAGTGGGTGAAAGCATCAAGTTGCAAGATCTCATAAAATATTATTAAAAAGAAACCAATTTTATTTTTTAAACCTAACAGTTCTTAAACTGTTTGTGGTTTATCCATTTTATAAAGCCCTTTTCTTGATTATTTATTTTTTGAAATATTTTTTTTAATTTTTTACCTGTAGCTAAAGAAATGCCTGAATTCCTGTTTCTAGTAGAATCACTTATCAATCTTTCAACATCTGTCTTAAGTAGGAAACAATTTACCACTTAGATTTACACCTAAAATTAGTATAAGTAAAAGTTCTACTTTTCTACATTGAACTCAAATGGCAGCAAGACAGTCACTGGCAGTATCCAACATTCACTCTTAAACACAGGTACAGTCTGTGTTGACTACTATGAATGAGAAAGAGTAGAGCTACCATTACTGTTGTTGATGTTCATAAGTAAATGCAGAATTCTGAGATAACCGAGGCCAAAGCTCAAGATATGGCTGCATTAAGATTGTATACAATGGCAAAACTATGCCTTTTCTCCCATTCTCAGTGCCTGCTATGATGCAGACCAACAATTTGTTGTCAAAACTCTTAGAAACACACTGAAAGACTGTGTCTATTCTGAAGCTGTATGTACCAATAATACCCCTGATTCAGGGGATTTCATGACATTGGCACCTGCACCAACTTCCTTATGCTGTCTGTAATGGTGTTACCCAATGGGGACCTGTAATTGAAAAAAAACATCCAAAACTAGAAGACCATCAGCTGATTTGTACTGACTACTGTCCTTTTTCCTGCACCTAACATGACCTGCTGTTAGAAAAGGGTTTCACCTGGATTGCAGCCCTGCCTGTTCTAAAGTTGTCAGGTGCTCTTTTGAGAGAGAAGATCTTCCATGCAAATCATATCTGCCTCCTAATTAACATTTATGTTATATAAAATTCCATACCCATGTGAACACTGCTTTGAAATTATTGATGGCAGGATGTGTAGTCTGGCAAAAATCAAAACCAAAACCAACCAATCAACCGAAATTAGTTGTATGGTTAATCGAGCTTTTTCTGTAGTAATTAGATAGTTTAAGCTCTTAGACTGACAAAACCTAAACAGGAATAAGAGCAAATTCTTGGTCCTAGACATAAGAAGTATTCCCCTTTTGTCCTTAAAAAAACTTGTGTTTCACAGGGAATTGAGCTTCTTGAAGCACTCTTCCTGAAATCCAGATTCATTGTCTGCTCTGCCAGTCGAGTCTTGTACATACACAACACTACAGCACAAAGTGAGAGACTTGCATATCTTTACTAACTTACAGTTTGGTGACATTCTCTTTGTTAATTTCCTGCCTGTTGCCTATGTATTATATATAATACTAGTAGCTAGTAAATTAATACAAATACCAATTTATCCCAAGGAATTTGCACACTTTATAAAGTTCATATTCATAAGTACCTATGGATAGTTCCTGTGACTTTTAACTCTTTATTTTTGCAAAAATTCTGAATATCTGTTTATTCCACATCCCCGAATCTCCTTGCACATGTGTCTGATTGACCCTGGTACCCTGCTCCCCACTGAGATCTGTTATACTTCCACATCAGTTTCTAAGATCAAAATCCCATACAGTTTCTTAGAAAGGTTGACTTCTACAGATGTATATTTCTTTGTAAAACCTCAACTTCCTACTTTCTTAAAATGATTTTTTGTCACTTCCCCACCTGTTATTTCTATTCCTAGGTAAAAGATTATTTCACTCTGTCAATCCTCTATTGTATGCAAACAAAAATTCAAAGCAATAGTAAGTCCATCAGGACAACTTTGCTATCTGTGTCATGGCCTATACTGTCATAGTACATTGCCTAATTCTTGTTAAAGAATTGCTCTCTGTGGGAATTAAAGCCTTCTATATTAAAATAAAAGCATTTCCTTAGTAACATGAATGTAGATTTAATGTTGTAGCTTGCACGCAAAATCAGGCATGCTTGGTGTGAGTGGGAAGAAAGGTGAGACAAAAATCTTTCATGTAAGAATTTTTCTTCAGGTATTCATTCTCTCGGTATCAGCATCAGAAGGAAGATTCTCAGCTTCTTATTTCTTTATTGCTGTAATTACTTTGCAGTCTCAAACCCTTCTGCCCTCCTGTTGAATTCAGGATTCTTACAGAAGCATACTATAAGTAGTTTTCCACATACAGTCTGAAATATCTGGAAATTCTTCATCAGATGCACTTTTTTTTCCCCATTTCAATAATGTTTGGTGGCGGCCACAAGTCATTCACATTACATCTGCTTTATATTAACCCTAACACTCGAACACTATTAATCATTAGTAAGTGGACAGTTCTCTTTTAAAAACCATGCAACAAGTTTTGCAACTGTGTCAGATCCACAGTCAGGCTGTTGCCATTGCCACTGACGTGGGTGCTAAGAAATGAAGCATAGCTGAATTTTCCGGCTACTCAGCACTCCGTTCCTCAAACACAGTATATGTCAAACCTTTGGTAGCTGTCAGAGCTCCACCTTGGATCCTGCTGCCATGTTGGTGCAGCTATTTCCTTGGCTCACAGGTGTATTTCCATGGCACTTCCCGCAGGTAACCCCATGGCTGCAGCCCCTGCCACTCGGACAAGGGTATTGCCATCACCAATCAAACACCACTGCCATGATTTCCCTGGGCTCCATGGGGCCATCTAGGAGTTATGGCTTTAACAACTGCAGCAGTTATTCCCAGCAGAGCTGTCTGTTCCTAGAATGCCTGATGTGTTGCTGTCCGAAGATACAGATGCCAGGCTGCTCTGCTTCGCTGTCCCCGAAGGGAAAGAAATCTGCATCAGGTTCTGGCCAGTACTTGTGCTGACATTGTGGCCTATTTCTGATGGTATAGCAATTAGGAAAAAATTTAGTAATTGCTATTGATGGCTTTTGGTCATAACGCTTCTTATTTTCTTAATACATTCTCACCTTCTTGCTCAGTTACAAAAATAATAGGTTTGAGAGCAACTTTGTTGATATCTTGGGGACAGACCAACCAAATACTCCTCCTAGACCACCAGTTGATTAGCTCTACAACACTGCAGGAAACATTTTTCTGAGGTTTATGTATTCCTTGGAATATTGGCTCAAGGTTCTTTGAAATTGCAGAAGTTTGAATAAACAAAATGTAAGACAAAAACCTCTATCAAAATACTGGCAATTAAGGCTGCACACCTCCATTTTGATTTAAGCTGTATTTTCAAGGATTCATGTCTCTAACATTCTTACTTTTTTCTAAAAAATGCTCTATAAATAATACAAAGGAGGTTTGTGACAACTGGACTTACTGCTATTTTTCTGACAAAAATATTTAAAATTATATTTTGCACAAAAGAACTTAAGCTTATTGCTGGAATAATAAATTTTATTATTATTTTTAATATAACAAAGAAATGGAAGATGGGATTCTTTATGTGTCAATGTCTGTGAGCTGAACAAGATAAAAGCTGAATAATGTCAGCATGCTGTAGCTCTTTTCCACAAAAGAAATTTTGAGTAATGTTACACACTTGGTTTACTGAAATGGATTTAACATACTGCATACCAAACAGCAGCTCACCCTTCCTGTCCTTCTGTAAGAGAATAATGTTGTGCTTCAGCATGTGAATAATTTCTCTTTGTGCTAATCACCGAATTAATGAGATTTACAGACCAATTTCTTCCTCCAGTACTCCTTTATTGTATTGATGCACACACTATAGCTATTTTGTCACTAGACAAGAACAGGTGAGAAGAAGGTGACTTCTTTATGAACACTGATAAAGTAAGGTGGATTATTGTCAATGTCTTTATTTATCTTAAAATATTTGAATAAAAAGGAAAAAAACCCCAAGTTTCCAGAAGTCCTTTGCACAGCTGATTTCTATCAAAATTTATTGGATTACGAAGAAATAGAAATATAAAAATAATATATAATATATAATATATAATATATAATATATAATATATAATATATAATATATAATATATAATATATAATATATAATATATAATATATAATATATAATATATAATATATAACTAAATACTACGGAAGTTAATTTTTTTTTTTAATTTAGAAAATTCCTTGTACAATTAAACCCTACATATCCACTTCAAAGTTTTGAATCACCTACTATATTAAAGTAGGTAACTTCACAGAAGAGGACCTAAGCACTGTTAATCAAGTAACATAATTTAGCTAATATACTTTATCATTAAAAACATACAATTTATTAGCATTTACAAGCTTAATGTTATTTTTATCACTATAGATTAATATTTTTGTACAAGGATACCTAGGAGATATATTGATTCACATCGGTGAAACTGAGGTGAATAGTGATTTCTAAAAGACAATGCTCTCTTAGAATTTTATGTATAGTCAAGCCATGCACAATTATTTTATTGTGCTAAAAATATATACATATCCCAGAAATATATACTTACTATTTAAAAAAAAATATAAAATAGGCACAAGAGAAACATGTTCCAGTAGAGTAGTATGTCTATCATTTAGCATTCTTTTTTAAAATTTATTGGTGTTTATTTTAATCTGTTGGGAAATTTTTGTGGAAACTGGAACATTTATTTAAAATCCAGAGGAGATTTTGGCATTTTGGGCAAATCTGGTGCATTTTGGTGTATTCCATGTCTACGATGGTAAATATTGCTGATGATTTAACGTATATTAGTTAAACTTACTAAAAGTATATGGAAAAAAATGGCAGTGCCTTTGTGAGAAATCTGCATCCAACTCGTGGACTACACTGTGAGTGCTGTCAGCTCAGTCAGTATATATGAAAGAATTTGAGGAGGCATCTGGTGTTTCTCTCAGAAGCATCAGCTCCTCTAGTTTTTTCTTCCTTCAGTGGAAAATAGTCACTACATAATGAGCCTGCCAAATAAATAACAACCTCTCTCTTTTTTCTCCAGATTCCTTTCCCCTATGATTAGTTTTTGATACTGGATGACATAAAGGAACAGAGAGTCCTATATAGTAGGACTCTATAAGTGTTATGCTAAAAAACTTTTTAAGGAGCTCAAATTCATGGCTTAAGATTGTAGCAAAAAAAAAAAAAAGGGGGATCAATGGATTTCAGAAAAATGAATTTGTATTTCTTAGGAAAAGCACTTCTAATCCTCCCACTATTCTTTAAATCCATGCCTTAAGAGTTGACCAAGGACCGTAACAAATATCCCAAAGCATACTTTACTTCAGTATGCAGAGAAATCCTACATCGGAGCAACACCTGGTATAACTGCTTAAAAAATATTCTTTCTTCTCCTGTGACTTTACAATTACATGGCAAGGTATATTGAGCTATAAGTTTCCACATTTGCCCTCCACTTGTCTCTCTGTCACTGTGTAAGCACGATGTTCAAGAATTGGATTTTTAATAATATTTTAAAACCAATAATTGAATTTTGTGTTGGCATTTGGTATCCTATTTTGCTAAGACTACAAAAATGTTTTCTAGATGGCTATATAAAACAGGAGAAATACACACTCAAATGTTGATTTGAAATAAGTGGTTTAGTTATTTGTTTTTAATTTGTGCAAGATGTACTTTGGCTTTGGAAACATTTTCAGTCCTTTTATGTCAGCTAATACTAAGCACATTTATAGGATAAAATCATATGCCCTCACAAAAACTACAACTGTTATTTGGGACTGATAATACAAATGTACACACAGATACATCTGCATTTGAAGCATTGAGAACTACTAATGGCTTAATCCATTAAATCAAGTACAAGATAACTACATACAGCAGGATGAAGAGACTTACCCACCATGCCTGCCATACATTGTCAGGGAACAGGATCACAAAAGGATTTTTTTGTTTGCAGCTTCTTCTATATTTATTATGCTCTGTATAAATCATTAACACACAAACACATTTGGTCTACCTAGGTAGTGCTATGAATACAGGTTGCTGTTAACACTTTCTGCAAAATGTGTAATATGTTCTGTATAGGGATTTTTTTCCCACTGTCTAGGCCTACCTTTCAACTGGAAAGACTAATATACACTGAAAAGAATAGATCCTTTGTGGCTTTTCTTGGAATTAGATCAGACTCTAAAAGAGTCAGGTAAGTGTGCCATAATATTCTATTTTTTCTTCTTTATGCCTCTTCCCGTGTTACAAGACTATGGGAAGCCTATAAGCTCTCACTGATTTAATTAGTTTGAAACATTAATAGAACTGCTACTGGTTTAAGTTTTGTCCACTTTAGCCAATTTTTGTTTTTCTGAAGGGAATAGAAAGAAACATATGAACATTTTCAGATGTGATGCTGTAATTCAATGGACTTAGAGCTTCTGATTCTTTACATTAGACCCTACTGATATTGAACAATATTTTGCTTTTTGTATCAATCCATAGATCTAGGTCACTCTGTCGTCTTCTTTCCTTAGAGCAAAACAGTGAACGTAGCTAGTGAGTTTAATATCTTGCTACAAACATAATACAGCTCTTGAACAAAGATGAATCACAACTGGATTTGGGATGTATTTCAATCATGGCCCATTTTCTCTAACTAAAAAGTGGCAAATTTAAACTTCTACTCAATAGTTCAAGTGTTTAAAAGAGCTGTTTAACACAGCATCAAGTGAAGCAGAAAAAAAATAGACTTTGTATTTCTGAAAAAGTCCTAGACTTTTTAAATTCTGGATTCTCTCTGCTCAGAGAGAACAAACTCTTAATTTCAAATATAAGCGTGCTTCAGAATGGAAGAGATGAATCTTTAAGCAGTAATTATTATAAATGTCTTAATTCCTTTTTCAAAACTAAAAAAAATCTCTGCTTTCATGTTTCCTGTCTAGTTCCTTTTTTTTTCCAAAACAGACAAAACCTAAATTCATCTCAAATTCTGAGATAGCAATCTCAGCAGCAAATATTACAAAAGAAATAGTAAATTACTTAGGAAGTAGTGACTGAAAATCTCAATATGTCCAAGCTTCCCATTCCCTTAAAAGCAACACTTTCCTTCAGCTGAAGAGCAGGAAAGGAACCTGGATTGTGATCTTTTACTGAGATACTAGCATAATTTTCATTTAGCGGAGTGTACACCGAACACTTGCAAAATGGTGTGACGTATATTCCAAACAGATTTGAGCAAATATTTATCCATGATACTCACATACATATTCAAAGAATTTGCAGCCTTTTTATGGACACATCACAAGGAAGAAAGAAAAAGAAAACACTAGATTTTTTTTACTGGTCAATTGAGTATAAATTATTCGATCAATCCCAGTGTTTTTCCACTCTGTAAGCATCTTAAAATGCAAGGCATTTTTAATGATTGATAGTGTTTCCCTTCATTTCAGTGCAGCACTTCAAGAGTATAAAACTCTTCAGAGTCAGCCACAGCAAGGGAAAATAATTCAATGCACTCTAATGCCAGCTACCACATATCATCCATCAGCTTTTTCAGTGGTAGCAAACCATTAGACATGAACATCAAGGACAGTCTGTATCTCAAAAGAGTCAGCTGGAGGCAGCTTAACTGTTTTACCATTGTTAACTGTCATCTGAACTGTGACATGCTACTTCTAACTGATGTCAAAATGAAGAGCATAAAAATAACTGAATAAACCACAAGAACTGAAGTAGTTCTTTTATCTAATAGCTTTATACTTACAAATTGCTTGATAAGAAAAACATTGGTCACGGGTTGCATTAGTGTAAAAAAAGTTGACTGTCATTGCTGAACAGAGTTTAAAGTTATTGCAATCACGTAATAAGTTAAATTTTGAATATTATGTCCAGCACCAATGGCTGCCCAGCAAATGGTTCTGCAAAAACGGATCTTGAGTCACTTATGATCTGGAATTAATTCTCTTCGGTGAACCATACTTGCAACTATTTTCAGGAGTTTCTTGTGCTTAATATTTTTGAGAATTAAATGGGAAAGCATTTGCAAAAAGTGTTTTTAACACTGATGGTGATGGTGGCTTTTGTTAGTGTGCTCTACATTTCTGAACTTTGTCAGACATACATCATTCTATTACTAGGACAGTATTTTTGGTTTGAGGTTTTTTGAATAGTTTTCTGGGTGTCTTTTTTAAAGGAAAGCTCTCATCTGCATAATTTCCACCACTGCCATTAAATAGATCCTGTGATTTATGTACTTTGTCACTAGCTTGTCATAGGAGTTGCAAGCTGGTCCCAGGAAATTTGTCATTGCTTTCTTTGGCAAAGATAGTCTATATCACTGTTCTCGCTGTAATCTGGAAAAGCGCTTGTGTTTTTTTATTCGTACAGGTGGTGAACAGACCCAGTCAATCATAAAGAACTACAATAGTTACAAAGAATTTTACTTAACTGGACACAATTTTATCCTTTTATGTATCAATGATAAAGAACACTATAGGAATGGGAATGTACTGGGAATGCTGCTCAGTAACACACTCCATACTTGGCAAATGCTGGATTTACACAGTCAGAGACCTACTGTGGCACAAGAGTGAATCTGGCCTGCTGGCCTCTCAGAACTGTGGACCTTGGGAACCTCAGAAAGCTGCAGTAGCTTTTTCTTCCTCAGAAGAGGGAAAACATTGGCTTCAATTCATAATGAAGAAAATACTCCAAATGTTTATCTCTTC
The DNA here is from genome assembly GCF_052056855.1 of Sturnus vulgaris. Classification (NCBI taxonomy): domain Eukaryota; kingdom Metazoa; phylum Chordata; class Aves; order Passeriformes; family Sturnidae; genus Sturnus; species Sturnus vulgaris. The sequence continues at coordinate 78,839,736 of NC_142243.1, read as the reverse complement.
TCTAGATAAATTATCTCAGCATTAAAATTGTATTTGTATGTGTGAATGTTTAATGTTCAGAAAAGTAAAGCAGGAAATAGAGTAAAATTCTTAGGTAATATTTTCAAATAGTTGTTGATAGATTTACTGTTGATTACAGCACAATTGTAACTATTTTTGCTTTCTTGTTTTAGATTATGGTTTACTTCAACTATAACCTTTTATTAGGTTTTCAGAGAAAGGAAAGAAAATTGTTATATCACTTGAATAATATAGACTTTTAATGCAAGTTTTCGTGCATCATTGTCCTGGTTTAGGGCAAATTTGGGAGGAAACTCCAAAGGGGTCCCTCTAGAAAGCAGATTCAAACGGCCCCATCCCCAATGGGTTCGGGAAAAGATTTCCTTGGAGAAAAGTGGAAAAAAACTGTTTATTTAACAAGCAAAGTATTCACAAGCATAAAAATTGAAACAATAAAACCTTCTTGTTTGGAAGAGATGTCAAATTCAGAAAGTCCCTTTCGTGGGGTGTAGCTCAGCTCACTCAGTCTCTCTCAGTCCCTCCTGCACTGGCAAATCCCGCGTCCTGTCCCTGGTGGGACACAGGTGTGAGCTCCCGGTGTTTTCTGGGTTTTCAGTCCAGAGCAGGCTGACCACTTCCAAGAAAAAGAAAAGCCACAGTCCAGGAAACTCTGCCCCAGCTAGCTAAAAAAAAAACTAACAAGAAAAAAATAGTTTGCAAAGGAGAGGTCTCTGCCACTGTCTGTCCGTGCTGCAGCCAGCACAGTCCAGGAGAAGGAAAGCTGAAGCTCTTATCTCTGTGTTTTGAAAACAACAGCCTCAGACATTCCACCGCTTCTCCTTCTCCCCCCCTTCACTCTCAGATCTACTTTTAAAGGTGCAAAACTTATTTCTGGGCTAAACAGATGAATGGGGATACAATTCAGCATCATGAAGTGACCCCAGGATAATCATCTTTCCATTTAATCCCATAGACACATTTAAAAGAGTAAGCATATTTCTAATCTTAGACAGTAGAAAGGAAATTGTGTTTTATCTGGAGAGAATCAAACAATTTCTGTTCATGCTTAGGATGGATCTTCTTCACTTTAAGAAAAATAACATAATTTTTCACAAGGAGAATACAAAAAAAAAGGAAATTAAAGAAATTGCATATTCTGTTTCTGTTATTTCCATATTTCTACCTAGCTTTCCAGCTGAAATGTTCTCTATTGAAAGTAATACATTTTAAACCATTAATTACACTGAGAGAGGAAGAATATTGCCTATATATTAGAACAAGAAAAAGGAAAATAATATAGAAACTGTATATCCCAGATATTCATCTTTGCGATTTTTTTTTAAATTTGTTTGATCTATTCTTAGTTGTTTGGGGATTTGTTTTATGACTGTTTAGGAGTTAATTCTTCCTCTTTTGTCTATAAAATTACCTTGTTTTCAGTTGAACAGTAATCATTTGGATTGCAAGATGGGGTTTTTTCACACTTTTAAGTTCCTGGATAACCAGTGATTCATCCTCTGTTTTTTCTGATTTTATTTTTATCTTGGAAATATTATATGCATTTAATGATAAATTAATATTCTTCTCTGCAAAAAAAATTGAATCATTCTGCTCATAGTTCAGGCTTACTGTACTTTGATGTAGGAGTTCTACATGTGAATCCCTGAGTATCTACAAACTAATCTGCATGTGACAAGAGAGGCAAATGTATAAATGCCAAAAGATTTAAGCTCTTTCCTCCTAGAAAATTATAAAATTATGGGTAAAGCTTTATTAGCTTTCGTTTTACCACATGTCTCTTATAATGATTATGACATTGATACTTTGTCTATACTGAAGAAGGGAAATAAAGAACAAAATCAATATTAGTTTCAAAGGGATCTGTTCTACTCTTCTTGCCATACCATGAAGATGTCATGGTTAGTTATGGTTTATAATGAGGTCACAGAAAACACAAGGAATTATGGACTCAAGTGAATGATAGAAAATGAAGACCTCCCAGCTGGAGAATACTAACACCATTAATCCTTAGCAAAAAAACCCCCAAACAAACAAACAAAAAAACCCCCAAACAAAACAAAACAAAAACAAACAAAAACAAACAAAAAACCAAACAAAAAGCCCACAAACAAACAAACAAACAAAACAAAAAACCCAAACCAAACAAAAAAAAACCAAAAAAAACCACTAAAAAACCACCAGGATGCAGTTTTTCAGTTTCTTGGGTGGAGGAAGATGCAAAGTTGGAAGCAAAGCTATTGGAAAACAAAAATAGTAAAGGAAACAGTAAAATTTAGACATATAAACCTCAAAAAAAGTTCTTGCATTCTCCAATATGTTTTCTGATATATGTAAAATATAATTAGAAATATACTTTCCCTTTTTCTGTGTTGCCTAACTCATAAACTCTTACACTTTCTTCTTCCCAGTACATTCAAATGTCCACAAATTAATTGTCCAGCATTCTTAAATATCTAATATCTTATGAAGATAAAAAATCAGAAATAAACTATCACCCAGTACTGCTGGAGGAGATGGCATAATTTCAAGATTATTAACCTTCTATTATGACTGCCCATGTTATTTTTACTGAGTAGTTCTTTGAAAACCAATACAAATTTTAAATTATTTTATTAGTAGCTATAGTTGATTAAAACATGGGAGAAATATGTTTTTTGTTTGAATAATACCATAATACTTTGAATGTCTTGCCTGCCTTTAAAGATTTGGAAAAGTGAATCAGTCTTAGAAATGCATGATGAGGAATATATGTTTTTCTATTCTCCATTCTAAGTCAAATTTCTGAGAAAAGTAAACAGGTCTAATAGGTAAATCATATATATATATTATATATTATATATCTACTTATATACATCTGTAGATATATATGCATAACTAATTAAAAATTGAATTTACTGTGCAGCAAAAAGATGGATATTAAGTTGACAATGATGGGTTAAAAAACAGTTAATCAGAATTTTTAGAAAATCTTTCAAAACAACAGGTGGTCCTCTTTCTTGCAAGTAGCAAAAGCAATCTATTAATATGAAATAGTTTTCTAACAATACATGCGATTAAGAGCCAGAATGGAGAAAGTGCTGGGGTTTTGATCAAACACACCTTCTGGTGACTGTTTTGAAACCTTAATAATGAAAACCAGATTCAAGGAAGAACAGATTTTTCCTAGAGAAGAGCCATATTCAAACATGTTTCTTAGCTCAGTTAAACATCGTCAGAGAATAAGATAGCAAAGCAATGACTGATAGACCAAACTCAGTGGCAAGATTTCAGAGTACTAAAAGAGATAACAACTCTATCATGGAAATGTACCTACATATTGGAAAAGTCTTTGGGAATGTTTAATATCAGCAGTACCATGTGCACTGACTAAAGTGTTCTAAAATGCAATGGGCCTGACAGCTGCTAAAAGGGATTTGGGTAAATGGTAAATGTGAAATGTAACTGAAAAGGATCTAAAATACGTATAAGAAAATCATTTTGTGGAAGAAAGTCAAATTCTAATCAGAATTTCCTCAAGAACATACCCTCAGTGCACAGAAATATTCATTGCTTGTAGATTTGAATAGGCCTTGGTAGAGAAGGACTGTATTTAAATTTATCAGCTAGCTGAAGCAAAAGTCAAAGTCTTCCTATATTCATTCTAGATTTTTTTCAGCGAACAAATGGAACTAAAACCTTTTGTTAATTTCTTTTTCATTCAGCTTCAAAAACAGAATACAGAGCTGATACAAGCTGAAAAGACTAATAGAAAGCTATTAGACTTAATAACAATTTGCATTAAAAAAAATCTCATATTAAAAATCTTAAAGAACACAACTGCTACTCTACTTCATGGCAGCATAATCAAATGCGGTTCTTTTTAAGAGCATCTGCATGTCAGAATTAGAATTCTGTGCAAAAACCAGATATGTAGCACAAATGCATAGGAAAAAAAAAAAAGGTGGTTGTTGGCATAGGTAAAACGGATATATGAATGATGTCCATGACCCAATACAAGATTTATCTATGCCAGAGTTCTGGAAAGTGGGCCGACAATGGTGGCAGCTGCTGGTGTGGGAGCAGTTGTTCCTCACATTTTCCCATCTGCCAGGCAGCAGGAGAAAGAGCAAGCAGCTGAGCTCACCACAGCTTCCCTGTGGCTTGTTATTCCTGCTCCAGCCATTCTCACATTCTCACCTATAGAGCTGCAAAAATTAATTTTTTTCTGTGTTGGCAAAAAAAGTCTTGAGCTAGCTCTGAGGATCTTTCTGAGTAACTTGAAGGAAAAAATTGAGGCAGCAAAACTTCTGGTCTTTGTAAAAGCTCCCATTGTCTTTTACTCTTCATGATATTAAACCAGAAGTTTTTTGTGGGATGTTGTACATGCTATGCTACCTACACATGCACACACAGGCACATCCCTTCTAGCTTTGGTCAGAAAAATTCTATGAAAGGTAGTCACAATAATTATTAAGTGTTTCTGGGCTTCTAAAGATGCAAGGAAATGTTACTATTTCATACTGTTGCAATCTTTTGATTATCAAATCTGGGGTCCTTACAGCTTTAATATTTTAGACCTTGGGACAATCTGAGAAGTCTCTTTAGATGATGTTGGAAAACAACAGATGATCTAAATCACATCAGATCTGTCTTCTGACCCTCTGTCAATCACTTTTTAAATAAACAAATGTTTCTTAATCATATGCATAAGCTTCTCACCCTCATTGAGAAGTCAGATTATCTCAGCTACCAGAAGGGGAATATGTAAATCCTGTTAGATGGTTTGCTTTAAAATGAAATAAGTCACCCAATACAGCTTTATCAGCAGCTATTCAGTTTGTCTAGTTAGCAGATGAAGCACTTTGGCATGTTTTTAAGCTTTTCTAGCTTAAGTTAATGCAAACTGGCACACAGAACTCAGTTACTACAGCAAAACCATGATTACACTCTAGACCCCTTTCCTCTTTCTTCCTCTATACTGCCCCCAGCAGGAGTAAAACCAACAAAATGAATAAACGCTGCCAAATTCATTTGGGATCTACTTGATGTAGGAGTGGGAAGGAGGGAATGAACAGCTGGCTTTGCTTAGGAAAGAGTTGGATATGCTTATTTACCCTATTGATTTCCCCCTCAAAGTAGTTGAAGCAAAGAATCAGCTTCCTTAAGGGAATTGTCGGTGGCATGACCCAGGAGACCCAAGCAGACAGGTGAAGAGCTGAGAGGAACATGAAGGGCTTCACAAAAATCATACAGGTAAGAACCTGATAGATAGATAAGTTAGAGAGCAGTGAGGTTTATAAATGAAGCAGAAGTAGAATCAAATAATCATAGAATGGTTAGAGTTGGAAGAGACCTAGTTCCAACCCTGTAACCATGGACAGGGAAACTTCTGCTAGACCAGGTTTACATGTTATAGAAAAGAACTTCCACCTATATCTAATCTACTTTGCCTTGAGTAAGGGTGAGACATCACTGACTAAGGGATGAACATGAAATTAGTGCTCCACAGGGAGGGGAGTCATCTCCAGGCTCCATAATGATCCCGTCAGCAAAGGAAAATAAATTCATATCCCTGATATTCTTTCTACCCATCTATCCTTCTGCCACTTAATGTGGTATTTTCACTTGCTCATTTGGTGACATATTGCAAGAATCCATCTTTCATCCAGAAGCTTCAACTCACTTTGTGTTGTCTTTTTGTAGGGAGAAGAGGATTTCCTTGATCTTCTCATTGTTAATATTCTGGAAAATTCCAGAACTGGGAAATGAGGGGGGAAAGAAAGGAAATCAAGAACTAAAGAGCTGTTATGATTGCTCTAATTCTAGAGGAACAAGTGAGCTCTCTGTGGATTGCGAATATTCAAAGGTTCAAAATATTCTCCAAAACATGATTAAAACCAAATGAGATTTAATGTTGATACCAAAAATTTGATATAATTTATTTTACAGTATCTAATTAATTTAACAGTAAAAAAGGCAAAGAGAAAGAAAGAAATAGAAGGGGGGTGGTGGTTCAGACAGACAGGAAGATTGACAGAGACATATTAAGACAAAACATACCACTACTCCATGGGTCCCAATAATGCTTCATCTGTCCCCTCCACCTGTTCTTCTTGGTGGTGAGGGTCCCTCACAGAAAAGTATAGAATCTAAAGGATTAATATACATTTGGACCAGGTGATAACATCCTGGTACCTCTCCTGGGGAGGGCAAGTTTGATGCTATCTCTTGAAAGACTGTGGACCAGTTACATCATTTTGCATCACGTGCAGGGTTCTGCTGCAAGGCCTCAGGAATGAGTCTGGGGGAACTTCAGGGGCCGTTCACCTCCCCTGCTGCCCATTCACATGCATGTCCTGTGGATGTGGCCTTCCCAGGGTGGGGGGCTGATTTCACAGCTGAACCAGTTCGGGTAATGGAGGATGGGTGTTCACAGTCTCTGAACACACACTCAAGACCCTCCTCCTTCCCACTTTGGTCTGGGGGGGGCGGGGGGGGGTCTGTGCAAGCCTGGAAGCAGATAATCCTGGATCTATGGCCTCCATCCCAAAGTTGCTGGGCTTGATGCTCTTGTGGAAGTGTCCTCCCAGCCTTATCAATTACTTTGCAGATATGTTTTAAATAGCAGTGTCACTTTTTCTTATCTGGAATAGCCTTAGGTGTTTCAACTCACAGTTTGAGGCCTCAACCCAGGGGTCACATTCTGGGTGTTCAGGGTGCAGTGGTCTTCTATGCAGATTTTTTTAAACAACTTTGCCATAATAAGCAGAAGCCCTTCATAAAAATATTTAAGTAACAAACCATAAAATTTCAGTCTCTGACAGGAGGTATGAACCAAACTGTTTAATTTATACTTCTGGAATTATGTTTTTTCTTCCAATAGAAACACATTTCCACAGAGAAAATCAGCTCTGTATGGATTTCCACTCATGTGACTGTGGTAAAATGTCAGCCCATAAATGTTTGAAATATGCAGATGAATTATAATGAGTTTGAAGAAAAACAATGGGATTGATCAGACATTCTGAATGAGAACTGAAGTAGTCTATCTAGAGGAGAAGTTGGAAGAGAAAGGTGAAATCTCTAAATACATAAAAGACAGCTGTAAAACAAAAGTGTATAATCTGTTCTGTTGTGCACTGTCAATAGAATGACAATAATGGATTCAAAGGGAATAACGCAGGTTAATGTCCTAATAAGGAGGGGGGAAAAAAACTAATGGTAAATGTAATTATCCACTTTAATGAAATGCCTTGAAAGATTATAATATCTCCATCACCAGAAATTTTTAAATAAGTAGGAAAAATATGTTATGAAACTGATAGCTGTCATGGCTTGACAACTATCCTGCAACTCTGTACCAGTCAATCTGTCACTCACTCCACTGCCCACCTTCCCCCAGGTGGGGAGGAGAATGAGAAAAAGAAAAGAAAGTAAACCTCACGGATTGAGATGAAGAGTTTAATAACTGAAACAAAATACATATGATACTACTAGTACCAATACTATTACTATTACTACTACTCCTCCTAATTTATGAAAGTATTGTAAATTGTAATGAAAATGAGAGAGTGAAGAATCATCTGCTGTAGTGGGAGATCAGGTAAAAATCTATCACAGGAACCTGAAGGTAGACAGGTCCATGGGACCTGATGAGGTACATCCAAAGGTCCTAAAGGAGTTGGCTGAGGAAATGACTAAGCCACCATCCACCATATTTGAGAAGACATGGGAGTCTGGTGAAATTCCCAGTGACTGAAAAAGGGTAAAGGTAATGCCTATTTCTAAAAAGTGAAATAGGGAAAACCCAGAGAATAAAAGGGCTCTCAGGCTTGGTGGCCAGCAAGATTGTGGAGGAGATGCTCCTGGAAACTAGGCTAGGACACACAGAAAATAAGAGACTATTGGTGACAGCCATTATGGCTTCCCTAGCAGCAAACTGTGTCTGACAAATTTCTTTTCCATCGAGTATGAGGTTACAGCAATGATGAATGAGAGAAGTGCACCTGATTTCATCTACCCTACCAGAATTTGTGCAAAGTGTTTGACACTGTCCTGCATGACATCCTTTTCCCTAAACTCTAGAGACACTAGTGAGTGGTGTTCCTCAGGGGTTGGTTTGGGGACCAGCACTATTTGACACAGACAGTGCACCCTCAGCAAGTTTGCCAACACCAAGCTGTGTGGTGCAGTCAACATGCTGGAGGGAAGGGATGCCATCCAGAGGAACCTGGTCAGGCTTAAGTGGTGGGGCTTTATGAACCTCCTGCAACTTGCAGGTGCAAGTGCAAGGTGCTGTGCCTGCACTGGGGTAATCCCAAGCAGAAGTACAGGCTGGGAGATGAAGGGATTGAGAGTAGCCTGGAGAAGAAAGACTTAGGGGTGCTGGTGGAAAAGGCTGAACATGTCTTGACAGTGTGCACTCAGAGCCTGGAAAGTCAACTATATCCTGGGCTGCATCAAGAGCAGCAGAAGCAGCACTTTGAGAGGAATGATTCTCCCCCTCCACTCTTGTAAGAGACCACCTGGAGTGCTGCATCCAGCTCTGAGACTCACAACTGAGGAATGATGTGGACCTGCTGGACCAAGTCCAGAGGAAACCATGAAGATGATCAGAGAGCTGAAACACCTCTCCCATGAAGACAGGCTGAAAGAGTTGGGGTTTACTAGACCGGAGACAGGAAGTCTGGGGACACCTTATAGGAGCCTTCCAGTAGCTAAAGGGATTTTACAAAAAGTCTGGAGAAGGACTTTTTGCATGGACATGCAGTGATAAGACAAGGGATGATGGCTTTAAATTGAAAGAGAGTGGGTTTAGACTAGATATTAGGAAGGCATTCTTTATTGTGGTGGTGGTGGTGCAGATTGCCCAGAGAAGTTTTGGATGGTGTATTCCTGAAAGTGTTCAAGGCCAGGCTGGAGAGGACATTAACAACCTGATCTAGTGGAAGCTGCCCCTGCCCATGGCAGGGGGATTGCAACTAGATGATCTTTAAGGTTCCTTTCAAACCAAGACATTGCATGATTCTGTGGAATAACACCTGAGAGAAAGAAGTGATGCACAGTACAGTTGCTCACCACCCACTGACTAATGTTCAGACTGTCTCTGAGCAGCTCCTGGTCAATTCAACCCCAGTTTATAAATGGAGCATGACATGCTATGGTGTGGAATATCTCTTTAGCCAGTTCACGTCAGCTGACCTGGCCGTGCTTCCTCACAGCTTTTTGTGCAACTCTTCACTGGCACAACATGAAAAAACTGAAAAGTTATTTTAAGTTCTAGTAAGCACTACTTAGCAACAACCAAAACATCACAGTGTTATCAACATTATTCTCATAGTAAATCCAAAACACAGCACTGTACTCACATCTAAGACAAAAATTATTTCATCTGAAACCAGGATCATATATACATCACAGCCTCTCATGATCTCTTTATGTTTTTCATTTCTATGACTCCCAAGTGAATCAAAACTAGGAATAAATTTCACTGCGTACATCTATTTGGAGAATTATATGTATAAGTATATGCATATGTATATACATATATAGGTATATATGTAGCTATGTATCTATGTATATATGTATATATGTAAATGTGTATCTATGTATATATGTATATATGTATATATGTTTGGATATGCAGATACTTATTTACTTATTTTCCAAAGACTACGGCCAGTGTTTCTCACTAACCTAACAATTTAGATTTTCTTGTCTGCAACACAAAGTGTGCTAGTAAGAAATATAGGAATGTTACATTTTTCAAAGCATTAGACAACTAAGGGAAAGTACCTAATAGGCCTTAAAAATGTGTGTAACAGCTAATGACCCTTTCTCTCATTAAAGTAATTGAGACTTATACTAACAAAGTCAGTTTTTTCACCAATTTCTTCTAGACTGAAGTGAAAGTGATTATGAAATATCTCTGTTAATGGGGTGCTAATCCAACAAATGTTGGTTTACAACCTGTGCAGCTCATTAGCACATGCTTTATTCTCAGCTGGAGTGCTGCTGACTTGAGTACAACTTTGTAACCTTCAGAAATATTAATCTCCTTTTCAAACCATCAAATATATGGAAAAATCACAGAAGGTTTTCATTAGGTGTCTTTACCTTTCAGAGAGTATTTCCTTTGTCATGACATTTCTTTAAGCATCATGTTTTTCCGTGTTCATGTAAAACACATAAGAATAGGTATTCTTGGTTTTAAGGTAGTGCAGTAATGGGTGAACTGACTCATCCCAGCATGACAATTCTTACCTTCTCTCATATGTTATTTCCTGGAAAAAAAACAATTTCATTGTTAAGGTTGTATTTTTAGAGAGTCCCCAGCTCAGTTTTGTTAACAAAGAAAATTAGCTGGAGACCCTAGATAATTTCTTAAAATTTGACAAGGTAGACCTTGACCATGGCAGAGATGCAGATAAAATATAGCTTGTTCATATCAGTATTTTAAATTATAGTGAATAAAAAAAGAATAAGGAGTGTGATTGTCTCAATTTCTGGGCTGCATAGAGTAATTATTTTTGCAGTGATAAATGATTTGCAAGCAAGTGTACAACTGGATATATTTATTGTAAGACACAAAAGATAAAAGAGGTTTTAGAAACAAAACAACACAGTCAGTTGCTTTGTGACATTTCTCAGTGGGAGAATCCATTGGCAGCTGTTCAACACCATTTGTAAGCTAATATTAAATTAAATCTAAATGTAGGCAGTCCTTAACCATACTCTTCCACCTAAATATTGACAACTTTTGGGTGATTTAGCACAAAAAAAAATATATTTTGCAACTGAACTTCTTGCCTCATTAATTTTAAACTACTTAGGCTATCTTCCAGCCTTTTTTACTTTCATGTAGCTACAGCTCAGAATTATATTTAAATCAAAGGACATACATATCACAGGACTGCCATGGGATGGTTTCTTCTTTCCCAGCCTGCAGATTTGTTGGTGTCATGAAGAAAAGATAGACAAATACCAAGACCCTATTTACCACGTGTTCACTTTTGGAGTGATTGAGTAAGACCGGACTGGTAGAAACTGAAATGCGATGTAGAATTTGAGGTGTGTACTTAAAGATGTCCAGTAATTTCTGTTTGAAACATCCCTAACCATGGCTGTCAGAACCTAGGCAGCAAGCAGTAATAAATATTTGGAACAGTTTTTTTCTAATGACTTTTACCTTAAAGTCTAATAACTTTTTATTTAACTACAATTTAAGTAGTTTCAGTGTTTCAATTTCTGCCATGCCAGGTTCAGAAAATTATTTCAAATAAGCATCCTAATATTAACTACAATTTTATTTATGCTTAAATGACAAGATTTTTATTGAATTAAGTTTTATATGGGAACACTTTGTAGGTATGCCTGAATTCAGACAATTTAATACTCAGAAGAAGCACTTTTTGGTCATCATGCTTTGTGGTTTTCACCGAGTTCTAGTGTTTCTTCAACAATAAAAATACACAAAGTAGTAAAACAAGTACATTGCTTGCCTAGGAGCTTCACAAGTTATTCTTCACCTTCAGAGAAACACGAGCATACTCCTGAGGCCAAGGATTTCCAGATCAGAAATCTCAATCTCCTAAAGTCTTCTCTCTCATGCTTTCACAAGCAATCAGACACAAGAAGAACAGTTTATTTTATTCCAAAAGGTAGGCACGTGTAAAGCCATATCCTGTAGAATATCCTTCTCTCAATATCTTACTCCCTCTGGAAATAAAGTGTCCTGAGTGATAAAAATGACTTTTAGAATTAATAGATAAATGCAATATTGCACTTTTTCTTAAAATAATATTATATTTTTTTATTTTGATATTTTTATTTTGTAAGTAGTAAAAAAATAATTTCTTCCTTCTTCCCTTAATGATTGTGCTATGGCATAATGTCATAGCTCAATATAAAACACAGCAATGAAGCACACATGATACTTAAAAGGGTATTTATCTCCTTAGGTCAGTGGTAATTTTTCTGAACTCTAAATGTTTTAAATTTCTGTATTAGATGCAGCCACATGCCACAAAATTATTTGCCACAGTTAAGGAAATAGAGTTCAGATCCATCTAATGCAGATTTAATAAATACATTGATTTATAAATAATAAAGGCACTAAGCCATGTCAGCTACAAAAAACCCTCCAAAAAATAATAAAAAAAAAAAAAAGGTAAAATATGTATCAGAGGAGAAATGATTTAAAGAAAGATAAGCTGTTAAAAAGAACCCTTGGCTTGGCTTTGTTTGGGGCTTTTTTGTTTGTTTTAAGATAAAACCTTCTATTCCGAGCATGCAGGAAGAAGTGCTTGAAAGGAAAAAGGAATATTCTACATTATAGATCAGACAGTTTATTTAGTCAGGGTCAGGTCAGTAGAAAAAGTTACATACTCCTTAAACCACTTTATTAAATGTACAAGCCAATTTATTGATTTGATAAGTAAGGAGGGAAGATAACAACAGGAAAAATAATTTAAGAGAACCTGGAATTAAGATTGTAGGAGAAAGGCCTACAACTACTTGCAGCCTGAGTTTTGTTTCTCTTAGGACTTTACATCTGACAAGTGACAGGCTCTTTGCTGTATGGTTGATTACTTTGGTAACCTAGCTGCGTTAAGAATGGATACATATCCATGTGAGAACAAAAGAAAGAAAACCAATGACTGACCTGAAAAGAAGTGGAAATGTTCACAAAGTTTTCAGACACTTTCATCAGTGCCTGGTCTAGCACATTTTGTCATGCTGGTATTCTTATCTTCAGTTCATAGCAGGAGGCTCTGTAACTTGAGGTTTCTATTGCCTCTGTTGCTGTTGGCTACTACTTTCTGTACGTAGGATTTTATAAACTGTCAAGGGCTAAGTTCGTTCATATAGCAGTCCTTTGTTACAAAATAGCTTATTTGTTCATAGAGATAGTCTTTGAATTAAACTTGAAAATACTTACTGCCTTCTTACTTTTTATATCCAAGGGTGAAAGGAATATATTTTTTTATGTGCAATGCTAGTATGCTGTCCTTGACCCTATGTATACTGCAACCATGCTATGCCATGACCTACAAGATCAATGAAAACAAAAGGTTTTAGAGTTTGATCTGAGGAATATAGCACCATAATTTAAAACAAAGTGAAGTATCATTTGAGCACAATCTATTCTTCACTGGTTACAGAAGTTCACCCACAGAAAGTTTTTCAAAGTAGGAAAGTCAAATGTGAGCAGGTGTTTGTAACAGTGGAACAAATGAAGACTTCTTCCACATGCATTCCTTTTCCCTGAAGCTTTACCTGATGTTTTCTAGCAGAAGAGTATATAAGCATGTCCTCATGAAAGAATGCAGGGAAGAAACCAACTGAGGCTAGTTTCTTCTGAAGAAAATATTAATTGTCTGAGTTCTTTCTGTTTTTTTCTTACTGGCAGCAGCAATTTGCATCTAATGGCTCATTTTCAAGAAGTATGAGACCTTTATCTAGTTCCTGTGAAAACGACCAATACACTTAACAGTTCAGAGTGCTATGAGGAGCACACTGTGGGAAAGACAAATGGACATCACAGACATCCCAATAATATAGTATTTCAAATGTGCATGTAGTAGCATGAGATACTTTTCTCAGCCCTGGAACACTCACATCAGTTCTAAAGGAATTGATTGGATCTCTCAGATTTGTATATGTGCATATTTATGTGCCTGTGTATATACATGTAACTATACACACACTGGACGGACAACACACAAATATCTCTCTGTTCAAGCTTGATGATGAGAAAATACAGTTTTTAGAAAAACGCATTATCACCTTTCCCACTCCCCATGAAGAAAGAGTGTACTTATGAAAGACATAGAAAATGACAAAAAGTGTCAACTGGATGGCTCACATTTCTATCATTACAGATTTTCACATTTTCTATAGCTTTTTGTCACCTAAAAGATGCTTTTTTACCTCAGCTATAAGTTAATCATTCTTTGATGATTAAAAGAAAATCAAACACAAGGCAACACTACACTAAAATTCACTTGTGTGTCTTTGCCATACTTATTAAGAGAATAATTTTCAATCCTTTCTTTTTTTCCTGTTTATGAAATATAAGTTCAGACAACCTGGCAGAGATATAAGCAAATGATGTATGTAACTTAAAGAAGAATGAATGTTCTTTGTTATTGTAGTAGAAAAAGTAATTCTTGCACAGGATTCAATGCCAAAGAAACCTGCTAACTGGAAGAATCTGAGGATCTGATGAAGCTGCAGCTGCTATTAAATTTACCACACAGGAGTCTTTAATATTACTTCTCTGAAAAATAAAACTAAACAGCAACTAGTTACAGAAACATGAAAAAGACCCAACAAACCAGATAGCTACATAATAATAATATAAAGTATAATAATACAGAATAATTTAGAAGACAAAAGATAATTTTCTGGAGAATTCAGAAATCCTTAAAAGATTATTATAATATGAAAATTTACTGTAATCTGAACACTTTTGTGTGTGTACATTACAATAATATCTTCCCTTTCATATTTAATGACATACAACACATTACTCCTTTTTTCAATTGACTTTTTTCTAATAAGCCTGCACCTGAAGAAGAAACAGGCTTAGAGTTTCAAATACAAAGAGCTTAATTGATAATATAGGTTAAATCACTGTACTTATGCTTCATATTCTTTCATAGTGTGGTTGATCCATCTGTTTCTCCTAAGGCAAAAATCAATCATTATGTGCTGGTGGATATTTTTCTCCACCATTTCACAAAATATCAGTTCACTTTAGCTTTAAGTACCTTGCTAGAACAAGATTCATTTTGTTACCTAGCTTGGATTACTGCCCAGAGTGTAGAGTCTCTCCCTGTTGAACCAAAAATGGGAATCATATTGAAGGACGTAGCTGGTTTTACTGACTGAAAATTCTGGTGTAAGGGAGCTTTTAATTTACCATCTTTCAGATTCAGATGAAAGCAACCAATTAGCTAAAATTGCAATTGACCCCATCTAAGTAAATAATTAAATAATTAAACAATTAAATAATCACACTGTTTAACATTGTTGGCTCTCTATACAGGAAAGGTAGTTACAGATATCAATGTGGAGAGTTCAAATCCATATTTATAAATTAATCATAATAGAATCCAAGCTATTAAAGTAATTTCTTCATGCTGGACAAGAAACTACTGTCGAACTTTGGATTATGCAAGGTTAAAGTGAGTGTTGTTTGAGTTAAGATTATTTTTAAAGTTACATCAAACAGTGCTTCTCAATAAGGCTGCACATAATGAGGAAAGAAGGTTTTCAAGAGAATATACTAAATATAAGAAAACAGTCTGATTCTGAAAAACAAATGTGATGCACTTATGGTATGCTTTAGCCCCAGTCAGCAGCTAAGCTCCAGGCAGCTGGTCACTTACTCCTCCCCAGGTGGTACTGGGGAGACAATTGGAAGAGTAAAAGGTAGAAAACTTGGGGTTGGGATAAAGAGAGTTTAATAGGGAAAGCAAAGGTCATACACATAAGCAGAACAAAACAATTAATTCACTCCTTCCTATGGGAAGACAGGTGTACAGCCATCCCGAGGAGTGCAGGGCCACATCACACACAACGGTGACTTTAGAAGACAAATGCCATCACTCCAAATGTCCCCTCCTTTTCTCCTTCTTCCCCCCACTCTATATACAGAGCATGGTGTCTGGAATATTCCTTTGTACAGTTTGGGTCACCTGTCCTGGATGTGTCTTCTCCCAGCCTCCCACGTACCTCCAATCTCCACACCAGCAGGGCAGTGTGAAAAACAGAAAACGCCTTGGCTCCATGTGAACCCTGCTCAGCTACAGAAATATCTTGTATTGTCAACCCTGTGTTCACCACAAACCTACTTGTAAGGCTAGATGGAAGTATGAAATAATTTTTAAATGAACATTTTCTAGTTTAATGTTGGGCGATAGGTGTGAAATAATTCATCTCCTTATCACGTTCTGACTAAGGCTGGTCTAAGCACAAACACCCCTGAGAAGAAGGCACAAAATGTATATTCTATAATCCCTTCTGTCCTTTGCTACTACCATCTGTAGTGGAGAGATAAATGAACATATTTGAAAATATTAAAAATTATGCAAGAGTTCTAGCTCAGCTGATTTTAATGAAAAATTTTATGAACTTAGATCTTTAAATACTTGCCTCTGGAATCTTCTGATTTCAATAATTATACTTGAATAAAATAATTTGAAAGTAAGGAACAGGAAAGAAGACCAATATCTATGACCAGTCTGGAGCTGATTCTAAAGCTCAGTAGAAATATATGCTATTTCTAATTTTGTTGTTAATCTAGTTCACTAGGAAATGCCAGAGAATATTTTTGTCTTACAGTATTTCAACTCTATTTCCACTTACAATAAAGCTATAATGATTCATAAGTATATCTGGATTCACAATTTGTCTCTTTCAGATGATATTTTAATAGCCTATTTTTCACAATTCTTAATAGAAAGCAAGTTGATAAAGCAAACGAATTGTATGCAAGGCTTTGACTTAAATAAGTGCTCAGTGCAATCGCACATCTTACACTGAATTTTTCATATTTTTCACTTTTTTTCATTTGCAAATGAATTGGATGAAGAAAACTTAGCTGAGAAAACATCATCATCATGTTCAATACTGAAAGATAAAACCATCAGTATATGTCTACCCCAATCTTCTTTCCTTCACCAAATTATAAACTTTACATTAATATGGCCAACATTACATCTGAAGGCATCATTATGTAAATATGCTGAAAATCTATTATAAAAGCATTTGTACAATATTATGGAGACAGAAATTGTTCTTGTAATGTCATCAACTCTATATGTTGAATGTCAGTGAGAGTTCAGCTTGTTAGACATTATTTTGACTACAAAAAGTATGTGATACTAAGAAATCGACAGCACAAGTACAATTGTTGCACTGTTTCAAATTTAAATAATGCTACTGCTCTATGAGAAAATTTCAGATTACAGTTTTCATAAGTTCCTTTCTAATGCAGGGGTATGGGCAGATAAGAGGATTAAAAAAAAAATAGGCAGACACTAGGTCAAGTGTTAAATACTCAAGAAATAATGATTTTACTAGAAAATGTTATAAAGACTATTGTAAATGTTTTTATTGTCAAGGTAAAAAGCCAAAATAATAAGTTTATGAGATTACTCAAACCAGCTACAGGTGACAGGTACAGCTTTGATGAAGATTACCTAAAAGGGCAAGATTACACAGTTACTTAATAGCTACATACCCATTTTTCTGTAGACAAAATAATATGAAATTGATGGGAAACTAGCTGGAGAATAGTTTGCTACTTCAGGTTAGTAATTTAAATTGTATTACCTCGATAAAGAAGGACATTTGCAGATTTTGCTCAATTTTAGACAAATTATGCAAATTCAATCGTGAACTCGAAGACTATTGGAATATTATGTGTAAGAACTGATTTTAAAGAATACAGTAAATTATATTGCCTCAGTTCTAAGCAGTTGTCATGAAGCAGTAAACAAACGAAATAAAAACTGTGTTGTATGCATGTGGGTGAATATATAGCATCAAGTACACAAATATTGGTCCAGAAAAGAACAAATAAAAATTGTGACCAAGCAGAATACTTTTGTATTGCCTTTAACTCCAGGTTGATGGCAAGTTGAACCTGAGTTAGCACAGCATCACCAGCCAGGCAAGGGAGGGGATTGTCCTGCTCTGCTCTGAGCTGGGGCAGCCTCACCTCCAGTGCTGGGGGTAGCTTTGGGTGGCACACTGCAAGAAAGGCATAAAACACTTAAAGTGTCCAGAGGAGAGCAACAAAAATGGTGAAGGGTGTGGAGGGGAAGCTGTATGAGGAGCAGCTGAAGTCCCTTGGTCTGTTCAGCCTAGAGAGGAGGAGACTGAGGGGAGACATCATTGTGATCTTCAAGATCCTCTCAAGGGGAAGTGCAGGGGCAGGTACTGGTCTCTTAAATCTTGTGACCAGTGACAGAACTTGATGAAATGGCATGAAGATGAGTTATGGGAAGTTTATCTTGGATATCAGCTCTTCACCCAGAGGATGTTTGGGCACTGGAACAGCTTTTGGACAACACTCTCAGGCACATGGTGTGACTCCTGGGCTGTCCTGTGCATGACCAGAAGTTGGACTTCATGATCCTGATGTATCCCTTCCAACCCAGCATATTCTGTGATTCCATACACTTTTGAACACCTAATGAGTAAAATATAGGTTTCTTTATTGTATTATCATTTTAGAATACCAGCTTATGGTAAAGAGTAAAGCAAGAACTACTTGCATAACACAATTTTCTGAAATATATTAATCTGTTTTTTCTTTAATAAGTGCTATTTGGTTTGTGCACTGTTAGAAAACCTCTATCTTCAAAAAGTTAAATCTCAGAACAATGCCAAAGACACCTCATCCTGAAGTCCTGGTCTTTCACTAAGTTTTACATTTCTCCAGACCTTCTTATTGCAGGTTTGAGACCTGTTCATTATAGAATCATAGAATCATAAAATATCCTGAGTTGGAAGTGACCAACAAGGATAATTGAACTCAAGCTCTACAAGGCAGTAGTTCTACAAGAATTGAAGTAACCCAGCCTTAATATTGTATAACACTGGCAGCAGCTGAGTTCAGTATTGCTAAGTACAGATAAACCATTCATTCCCTGAGAATCCAAGTTATAAATTCAATCACACTATTTTATTAGGAGTCAAGAATTGCCCAGATAAACCCTGCAAGTGCCTTCTACAAAATTAGAAATTCAGTTTTCCTTGGGTGAGATCTTAAGATATGAAATGAGAGAAAAACATGAAAAACCCGTCATCCCCATCTATGGCATTTTTAGATTGGTGCAAGTTGATTTGAATCAGAATATACAACTGAGAGAAAAATAGCAATATTTCTAGACCCAACATAAATTATAGAAATATTATTGGGAAAACAGCCCTTAAAACCACTGGGATGCTCCAGCTATGGAATTAATAATTTGCTGAATAGTTCCTCAGTACAAAAAATCTGTGACGTTCAGTAAACATTAAAGTCCACCAGAAACAGCATTTGAGACATACCATAAAATAAATGATCAGCTCACTTGAGCACATAAGTTCAGACACTCTTGAAGCTCAAGAGTATTTCTGTAGTTAATTGACATAATCTCTGCAGGGAGGATATTTTAAAAAGCAGGATTAGATTACACACAGTTACCCTTGAAACTGAGTAAAAATGTTGTTACAGACTGAAAGAAAATCTTATCAGGCAGTCATTTATTTTTTGAAGTTTATTAGGAGGTTCAGACATCCTAGTAAATTGCCATTCTATTCTGAAAATTAGTCTGCTTTTGTAAAAGGAAGGGTATGAGTGTATAAAACAGTATTCACAGAGGATGAACATTGAGATAATACTGTTCTGATTTTCTTGACCTTTAAAGGCAAGAGACATGTTCATTTTTATAGGCTGTAATAACTCTAAACCATATTCTGTTAAAAACTCTCCAGGGTCAAAAGCTTCCCTACAAACATCTATGTTAGGGACAATGTAAGTTTCCAAGTAAGTTTTGAATATTTCTGACCTTAGCAATTTAAAAGACAATGTGTCAGACTTATCAACTCCTCCCTGTAAGAAAGGAATCAGGGCTCTGTCCATCCTAGCTCTCCCAGATGGAAAGTACAATCCTTTTAGTCAAAAGAAAACAGACTTTTACTTATTCCCCACAGATATGAGCATCTCTGCAGTCTCACAGCTTCTCTCTGAAGATATCTTTTTCTTGTGGCTGTTATAATATTTAAAGTAAGATTCACTGTGTTTAGATAGATAGATAGATAGATAGATAGATAGATAGACAGATAGAAAGATAGATAGACATGCATGCACATTGACCATTTTCTAGTTTTCACTCTTGTTTGACTGTAAGTGAAATATAAATCTAATGTCAAGGTTTTTTCTTGAAATTTCTTTTTTTTGAAATTACTCTAAAAGATGTTAGATGAATTTAATATATATATATATATATATATATATATAAAGGGATTATTTTCAAATATGTGGTATTTCATAGCCTGGCCACTGGACTTCGGAGCATGTGCAAATTTTTGATTGTTGCTTGATTACAATTTAAAAATATTTTGCTATGCAAAATGAAGAGAGAAAAAAAACATTTTAGCATATAACAGAAGTCTGCTTGTAACCTTCACTGTGCAGCTGCTCTTTATCAAAGTATTTCTGATGACCTGTAACTCAAAAAACAGCTTGACAGGTTTAAATTCACAATTTGTGGGAAATATACGCATTTGGGTGCCACTCTGCAACAAATCCATTTCCACTGCAGAGGCGATAATCTACATAAACCATACAAACCTTCATATCTAGGATTAGCTCTTGTTAATCCTCTTTTTACTTCTCTCCACCGTCTTTCCGTTCCCTGCTGCACCAAGCATAAATGATTTGCTTTCATATTTTAAGTCCTTATGACCTATCTCTGCCCAACCTTTCATCTCTCCTGTGACAGCAAGACATTGACCCCCACCTACAGTCTTGAGCACAGTACCTGTACATGTATTTGGGGATATTTAGCTGCTTTTCAGCAAAGAAGTTCCCCCCTTTTCCCAAATCATCTTGAGGAAATGAGTGGTATATTCTTTTCATTCTGACCTCTCATATCTTCAAAATGATGATATTTTTTTTCTTCAAGTCCCTTAAATAGATTCTGTGCTTAACAGCCAATAATGGGTAGGTAAATGAGGTGTTGTGACTCAGGTGTACCCCAGGTACACCTCAGGTGTATAATTTCCCCCATCCTGGATATCCATAATCCTACTTCATCTACTAATATAGTAGTACATAGCTGTTTTGGTATTTGTGATACAGCTCATGCTCTGTGCTTGATTGCTAAAGGGGTAGTTTTCATCAGAACAAGTCGAACATTTTTTTCCCTTTCTTCTTTTTAGAATGTTGATATCCTAATATGTCTGACTTTGGAAAATTTCAAGTATCCTGAAATGCATCGTAGCGTTCAATACCAGAATGAGTACTTGGATTCTGGTGCTGGATTAATAAATAATAATATATCAATCTAAAGGCTTTGACAGAATATTCTGACAAAAAAAATATGTTACTGACATGGGGAAATTCTATCTTAGAGTATGAGTTGCATATTAAAGTCATTTATCTTCTTCCTGAAAGTCCAAAGTACCCTCTCAGTTGGCAGCTGGCAGCCTAAAGAAATTAGAGACATTGGTTTATTCTGACCACAGACTCTGAAGTGTGATAACTATCCACACTTCTTTTCTTATTTATCAACAAGCCTTTACATGTACACTGACTCACCTATCTGATCTTTATCAAAATACTAATATTCAACTCATCTTTCTGACATTAATGAAAAATACATCTAGTAGAAAAGAAATAATCTAAGTGAAGATGTGCTATCTTCTACTTTGACTTATACCAGCATTTTGGAAATCAAATGTAAACTTTTCACTGTTCCTCTTCCCCTTTTTTTCCTATTGTAAAATCTATTTAATGACTTCTAAACAATCACTCTAGTTGATGTTTTTCTGTTTTCAGTAGGCAAAAGACATACAGACATACATCAGTCAGACCTGACACAGACTTTGCATCAAGCTCAAAAGTCAGGCCAATTTAGGCCTTTATAGCATATAATAAGCAACAACTTATGTCTTTCCAGTAGAACACAATGAAATAATTTCTCAGTAACATTCATCATTAAAGTATAAATTAATTATACTCTTCCCAGCTGAAAATAATTTAAAAAAACCTTTTCAGTCCCTCTGTGATGCAGGTGCTATCTATTGTGGGGGTTAGCAGAAAAGGCTAGAAATACCGCCTTCCATTTTTTAAGACTCACGTCATTTGTCAATCTCAATTTCCATGTTACATGCAATAAGATGAAATGATAAAATGATGCTTCACAGAAAAAAGTTTGAGGTAATAAAATGTTATGCTCATCTGGGAATGTTGCCATCAATTCATGCTTTTCAGTGGGGAGAAAAATAATTATGCTGATCTAGCTTTTATGTGAAGAGTAAAATTTGAATTGTAAGCATGTTTATATTTATAATTGTTATCATTTAGCTGGATTTTAAAAGATAATGGTGAATAAGAGGTGTAATTAACCTTTCTGTGGCAGTTATGCATGAGTGATAACACCTATAAATCCCTTCTGATTTTGTTTTTGAAATCTGATAACCTCTATAATGGGCAGCAATAAATAGCTGATAAGGGAAAGAGTGTTAATCTCAGGAGTTGCTCTGTGCCCAGGGTCTGGCTATCAGTCTACAGACTCAAACTAGTATGGATATATATATATATGTATACATATTTGAATAGAGGAGGTTTTTCAAAATCATGTAGGAGAGGAGGGAGAAGAGATGTATCAGTATCTACATGTGTATAGGAGAGGAGGGAGAAGAGATGTATCAGTATCTACATGTGTATAAGCAAAGTGGATTTTCCTTTGCATATCGTGGCACTTCTGAAGAAAGTGTTCCATGAAAATTGGACCAGTTTTGTGAGAACTTATGAAGATGTGGTTGGACACAAATTATTATGGTGAAAATCATTCTGAAAATAAATATTTTACTTCATCTTTCTGAAGTGTCGCCATAAAGATTACTAAATTCTTAGTCTTTTCCTCACTGGGACACCAGTAATCTTGAAATGCTTAATCCTGGATTAATTCTCAAGCTTGTCAACTTTACTGGAGAGCCTTGCATTGTCCTTGATTAGCATTGTAATTATGTTACCATGTCCCAAACCCATATTTTCCACCTCATTGACATTTCACTACAAAGTGTTCATCTACCCTGCAAATCCATTGCATATTTCTTTAAATACCAACACTGAGTCCCACACACCATGTATTTTTTTTGCGTTACATGTACAGAACTGTAACTTAAGCAAATTAAGCTTCAGTGAATCAAGTTCACACTCAGCAACACACTTAAATCCAGAATATCATGAATACTGGGAAGAAATATTTTTTCCCCAGTCTCTAATCTGTGATTAGAGTATGGGTCTAGAATTTCCAATTTTTTGATCAGATCAGAAACTAAACATAGTTGAGTTCATTCTAGATGTTAAGAAAGAAGTAAGGATCTTCAGAGTCTTCAGAAACAAAATAAATGCTTATCTTAAGGAATGTGTAGATGATTTCTAGGTTTTCTGTATCATAAATCCAGCAGTTCTTACAATTCACAAAATTTTATGGAAAGATAAAGAGGATGTCTAAGAAGAAGGGGTTTTTGTTTGGTTTGGTCTTAGTGCTTAATTGCCTAAGAATCTTTTAACACCTTTTTCTATTTATTTTACATTTGATGGGATCATTCCTTTGGCTGTTTTTTCATGACAAATTAATTGCTGTGGAGCAACTGTCCAGCTGTTTTATCAAATGACCTCTGGGCTTTATTTTTCGGAGTCCTGAATAAACAAAGCTGCAAGACAATAACATCTCCATGAGGATATTCACACTTTTAGGAAAAACAGGAGAGAAGTCATCTTATTGCCAGGCTGACTACTAACAGAAGATGAATCACATAAAATATACAGTTAGTTATATTTGAATTGATCATGAACTGTGTTTATTGTGTATATTTGTTGATTTTATTCCAGCAAGAACAATCCCCTCACATCTTAGGTGAAAGAGAATAAGAAGAATAGGAATTTGAAGATGTAATTAGCAATAATGTAATTTATTTATTGCTATAATTAGCCTAGTAAGTGGATGCTAAGAGATTCAGCTGATGAAAGCTGTAAGTTTTCATGGTTAGGAATTTGTTTTTAATATTTATGGTCTTTTAACTTACACACTTTTTGAGTCATTTCTTTGTATGAAAGATTGCTTTGAATTTCTCCCCATAAAAACATACATTATGGTTATTTTTATTGTGTACATTTTAAAAATTAATCCTGCCAGCACAACACTAATTGTATCTTATTCACAGTAGTTCTAAGCTACACATTGCCAATATAATTTTCTTGGTTAATGGGCTTTAGTCACTGATCTGAGATGTCTGCATGCAGAAAGCATAAACATTTCTTGATGTCTTCCTTATTTAATAACATGACTATAAAGGTTATGGCCAGGATTTTTTTTTTAAATTATAGGTTCTCTTGAAATAGGTTTTCTTGAAGTGCTTGTTCCATGCAATATGTATAAAACTGTACAAAATGACTGAAAGAACTTTAAAATTCTATGCCATGCCATTTGACATATAAATCTTCATTTGTCAAGACCAAAGTATTTACCAAATATTATTCACAGCTTTGTTGTCTAGTTACAGCTCTTCAAAAAGAGTTCCTTCTATTTAATTGAAAATTATCCCAAAGTTTTCTAAAAGAAAAATATTTTCATGATTATTAATTGATTAGCATAAAAATTTGGAGTAGTGTATAGGCAACGTTTTCAAAATAATCAGGGGCAAAGTTATCCATATTGCACTTGAGTAGGCAATGGCCTAATGCTGAAAATTAATCTGAAAAATTAATTTGGCAAGGTTCAGATCTGGAAATTCCCATACTTAGTGAGTCAAAAGATAAATCTGAAATGCACATCAAAGCATCTTATCACCAATCATAAAAACATACCATAAGCCTTGAAAACAGCAGGGTGAAGAAAACCGACATCGAAGGCCTCTGTAGGGTAACATGAATGTCAGCTTTGATCAATGTTGACAAATTTGTTCACTCAGCCCTTTCCTGCTATGACTCAAAAGTATTGGAAAATCCTTTGCGGGATATAGTTTTGGAAGCAGGAGTAAAATGGTACTACAAAGCGTGACCATTTATCACATAACATTGCTTGAAAATTAACTGTCATAGAGATACATCATGAGCAAAAAAATGTCAGCTTGCACACTGTTACCAGTGCTTTACCTAGGCATTTGAGATGTTGCCCAAATCCTAGCACTGAAGCGCTTAGGAAAAAGAATAAAGTGGGGACTTGACATGACCTTAGGCCATCAGATATAAAACATACTTGTGGTCATCACTTTACACGACCTTTCTTGGAAAAGGTTGGAAAGAAAGAAATGAAACCTTGCAGTTCTGACCTGTAAAATGAGAACCCACAAAGGGAGTTAGGAGGCGTTTATGTGTTTGATTTTTTTTTTTTTTTTAGAGCTGGAAATAATATCTTTTCTCTCCGAAGAAAATTCAGTTTCCTAAAGAAGACAATAGTTTTATCAGCAAAGTAGAGCCTTTGATATAATTCAGGCAATGACACTTATTTTCCACTGATTGTTTGCACAAGCTCAAATGAGAGTCCTTCTCCTCCCTCAAAAACCAAAATAATTTTTAAAAGAGTATAATATCTCTAAAAATGGCCTTGTATCTATGACAAATTATTGATAGAAGAGGAAGACCTAGTGATCAGGTGGATTTTTTTCTGTCACATCTTGGCAAAAGCCATGTTGCAGATTTGGTCAGATCTGGAAACTGAATCATTATCTTCTGAGATTTATCTCAGAACATTTCTGATTGAGCATTTTCAGTAGTTGGGAACTAAATTTTAAATTTTTCTTTGAGCTCCTGCATGACTGGATTTTGAGTGATGCTGAAATAAACTCATTTTTCTGGCAATAGGCCTATGTTTTCATTTTTGGATCATTGACCACTCTACTGCAAAAAGTGATTGAAAGCTGTGCTTTCAGCTTACTGGCAAAACATTATTATAGATTTATTAAGGTAGGCAAAAAAGGGGGAAAAAAAGAAAGAAAAAGAAGTCATGAACTTCAGCCCTTTCTGTGTTAAAAATTATGAAATGTGTTGGCGTCCTATAAGCAATAATTGTGCACTTCAGCAGGTCTCTATGCTATCATTACAAAGAATTGGCATATTTTGAGTGACACTAATCCCAATATGAAATTCAGGGCAAAGTAGATGATTTTGCTTGCTGTGTTGTAGGCCTGTATGAAAACAGTTTGTCTTAACAGACCTCGCGCTGTCTTTCATTTATAAGAAAATAAAAGATACAGTGTGTAGAGCTGCAGTCTTCCTTTATAATTTAATTCAAATGCCATTGCTTGGATTAAATTTGATCTGAGGTTCTAATCCTTGGGATCTGCCTAAACTGCTTGGCAGCTGTGCCTGGCCATATGCCTTGTGTACCCCAGTCACCACAACCTCACCTGCCCAGTGCCCTCAGGAGGACTGGTCCTGACCCTGACCCTCGCTGGGACACGGGGGACTGGGCCCCTCTAGGGACTGGATTATTGTACTCAGAATGCTAGAACTGCCTATGCATCTACTTATTTATTTGTTTACTTATTTGTTCCAAAGCATCAGTAGGTAGTATGGCCACGTGCTGCTGTAGAACCAACACTCCCTCATGTAGATAGATATGCTGCATCAATTTTTTTTTTTTTAAGTTATTTTAAGTAGTTCTCTGACTCATATGTTGCCATGATTAATGAGAAAGCAGAAGAAAGATGTTATTTGGCAGTGGTTTATATATATTGATAGCTTTTTCTGGCTTTTTTCATCCTGTCATCTTTGCACTGCACTTTGCTTCTAGGATCTGCATCTAGCCTGGTGTTACATACAAATTCAATTACTGGAGAGAACAGTAAAAATGAATGGGTCAGAGTATATCCAAGAATTGTAGAAAGCCATGACTCTGAGGATCAGCAGAGGCATCATGCAATGTCGTTGAATTTGATAAGAAATGAGTGTGTTCTTTCATGATGGAAACAGATGAACTAACAAAATAAGAATTTTTCTTATTGCCCACAGTGCAGTTGCATTAAACTGAATAATCAGTTGTCTGCTATTTAAAGTGACTGATATACTAAATCAGTACTGCAGGATCTTTCAGGGTGAACGTATTTCTAAAAAAAAAAAAATTATTATTGCTGCTCAAACTCTCTTCTGGTCCTTGTTCCTTGCATTTCTGTCCTAATCTTATGTTCAGCTTCAAAAATAGCCAAAGACAGACATGCATACCTTCCATACATCCTTCTGGGAGGTCAGAAGGAGGGAGTTTCAGCATTGTATGTATATATTGTTCCCCTGTTTTTGATCCCTTGCTATGAGAAAGACACTGAGGTGGCTGGAGTGTGTCCATAGGACAACAGACGTAGTGAAGGCTGTAAAGGACAATCATCAGAGAATCATTCATAGAGTGACTTAACGATCATCTAGCTACAACCCCTCTGCCATGGGCAGGGATACCTTCCAGTAGACCAGGCTGCTCAGAGCCCCATCCAACCTGGTTGTGGGCATTTCCAGGGACTGGGCACTCACAACTTCCTAGCACATCCTGTTCCAGTGCCTCACTACCCTGTGAGGAATGAGTTTCTTCCTTACATCTAATCTAAGTTCCTCCTCCTCTTGTTATAAACTCGTCCATCTTTTGCTATCACTATCTGCCTGTGTAAAAAGTCATCATCCCCCTTTTTTATAAGACTTGTTTAAGCACTGAAAGGCTGCAATGAGATCTCACTGGACTCTTCTCTTCAGGATGAATTGCATAGGAGAGGTGCTCCAGCACTCTGAACGATTTTGTGGCTCTCCTCTGTACCCACTCCAACAGGTCCATGTTTTTCCTGTACTGAGGATTCCAGATGTAGACACAATACTCCAAATGGGATCTCAGAAGAGTGGAATTGAGAGATAGAACCAGCCCTCAACCTGCTGGTCATGGTTCTTTTGATACAGCCCAGGACATGGCTGATTTTCTGGGTTGAAAGTGCACGTTGTCAGATTACTTCCAGTTTTTCATCCATGAGAACCCCTTTTCCACAGAGCATTTCTCAATGAGTTCTTCTCCCAGTCTGCATCATGTCTTGAGTTATCCTTACCCAGGACCTTGCACTTGGACTTGTGGAAATTCACCGTGATCTCATGGGCCTAGTTCTTGTCCAGGTCCCTTTGGATGGCATCCTCTCTTGTTGTGTAGAGTGCACCCCTCACCTTTGTGTCATCTGCAAACTTGCTGAGGGTGGCTGCAACCTGCCTCTAAGGGGCAACTCAGGTTCTTGTTAATAGATCCCTTGGGGTGGATTAGAGTGAAATGACACTGAATGACTATCCACAGACCCCCACAGTGAGACCCCCACTGTGTCTGCTTCTTATTGGTCTCTCTCTCCTAATCTGGCTCAAACCCCAGCTTGTTGTTAAACAAAGATTGATTTGTCATGGTTATCCTCTGGTGATCACCCCCTCTGCACCTGGGCTGTTCCCTTGGACACTGTCAGTACAGCACCTGGTGTTTTTGAAAATGGCCAATTCAGTTATTAACCATTAACATCTCAGTCTCTCACAAGGGTGCACTTGATCCTATTGCCTATGTCATTGATAGTCATAATATAGAGCACCAGTAACAAGATGGACACCCTAAGGAACATCACTTGTCACTGGACTCTGCCTGGATACAGAGTCATTGACCATAAGACTTATAAAAAGTCTCAAGAGGAGCAGCTGAAGTAGCTGGGGTTACTTAGCCTAGAGAAAAGCAGGCTGAGGGGGAACCTTATTGCTCCCTACAGCTACCTGAAAGGAGGCTGAAGTGAGGTGAGGGTCAATCACTTCTCTCAAGTAAAAAGTGATAAGACAAGAGTAAATGGCATCAAGGCATAACAGCAGAGGTTTAGAGTGGATATTCGGAAAAAATTCTTCAACAAAGGGATTGCAAACACTGGACGTATCTGCCCAGGGTAGTGGTGGATTCATCATCCCAGAGGTTTTAGAAATATGTAAAGATATGGCACATAGGGACGTGGTTTAGTGGTGGATCTGTCAGTGGTGGGATACCATTTTGACTCAGTGATCTTAAAGGCCTTTTCCAATCTGAACAATACTATGGTTCTGTATGTGCATACACACAGAGGTTCCACAAAGCCTTATTTGACAGCCGAGTTTTCACAATTTGCCACTTACACAGCCACTCTCATTAAGTGTAGGGAGGGTGACCCACCACTGAGGCCAACTGAACTACAATCACATTTGTGTGATTTTTTCCTGGGAAAAAAAGGGCTCATTTTATAGTCTTAGCCAAAGCTGCAAACTCTGTGATGTTTACCTCTGAACTTACAAACCTGTCTGAAGTTTGCATTGTCAGCCTTTGCAGCTCAAAGCCCCTTGTACACCACCAGAAAGACATGAATTTAGAGAGATGGTTAAACTGTATGCTTTAGTTCCTGTGAACTGTACAGGTCCTGTGCAACTCACTTCAGCAAGTAATACTTGAATATCTATAATTGTGCTTCTCTCACATTACTTTCAAAGAGGCTGACTGAAACCTTTTTACTGTAAACGCAGAAAAGCTATTGGGCAATCCAGGACCTCGAAACACAATAGACTGGATATTGTCCTGGACAAGTGTCAGTGCACAGGCAGAAGTGAGATTTCTTTGACCATGCTACAAGCTGGCAAGCAGTGTGCTTGTGTGGAGAAACAGATGGCTGTTGTGTTCTACTAAAGTAGCAGAACTCGTATACACTCTCTCTTAGCTTCTATAACAAAAATAAAATAGTTCCCCCATGTAACATACACAGTTTTTATTTGATTATGAGGCTCCTGTCTCATTTTGTCTTTAATTTATTGGCAATGCCCAAACCACTACATTTTCACTGTCTCAGTTTAATTTTTTTTTTTTAATTTATATTTTAGCCCTTATGGCAAGAAATTTGAAAGCCTAGTTTATCTGCAGTATCCTGCCTAAGAGCCAGAAATGAGATTGGTAGGAATGAAATATTGAGATAAGATTGAGTTATAAGCAAAAAATGGTCCATGATCAGTACAGGAAATAAATTCTGCAATATAGTAGAATGCCAAGTGTGTACCAAAAGTGAGGGGGAAATTAATTAAAAATAAAATAAAATAAACCCCAAACACAAAACCTGATGAAACCAATCACTTTGATCACCAAATAAAAGGGTACAACACAACATGAAGGGAAACTACTTTATCACAGGCTTGATCCCTGTTCTCATTATAAAAAAAGGGGATTTTGTCATCACCTTCAATCACAGCTACAATTTTATGTTACTGCAGTCCTAGTGCTTTTTTTGCCAGACTCTCAGCTGAAGAACTAGGTATGTTCTTACATTGCTGTCCAAGACATTGATCTTACTCTAGAGGTTTCTTATGACCCTTTTTGGTCACCTCAAAACCTTACATTATATCTTTGAAATCTGGCATCAAAGGATACAGAAATTCATAAAAAACCAATTAAAAGCAGACCTCATGTGGCCAGAATTACTGTATCTACAATCAAAGATAAAAGAGAAAAAAAATCAAACACCAGTTCTCCCAAAGTCTTGTACTCCAGAGGGATTTTATATATGAAGTCCAGAGCTTGATTTTTACATACCATGAGCTTCCATTTGATTGCAATAGTTTGAATGCTAAAGATATTCATAAAGGAGGGAATATGGCCTTTGCTTTAATGTGTTTCAATTTCATGCTGAACACTGAAGAGATGGAGTCTGCGTATGTGTAAAATAAAGTAGGCTCCCCTGTCCTCCAGTCCAAAGCAAAAGGGGAAGACGAAATACACAGAAACCAAAGAGATAAAAACCCCAAACAAACAAACAAACAAACCTACAAACAACAACAAACCAAAACCATGTGGAATGTTAGTACCAATTCCACATGAATTATGAGATATGAAGAATTTACGTAGGATATAAAAAACTTCCTGAGTTTACTAGTTTTGGACACCATGTGTTCTGCTTATGCTGTAAACTGCAGTTTTCACAGACTCATTTATTAATCTCCTGACCAAGAATCTGAGGGAAAGCAAAAATGTTAAAAGATTTAACATTAAGATAATTTCCATCCTGAGCTTTCCGGTTTTATATCTTTAGAATTTTTCTGTTATTAGTAAATATCTAAGTACAATATTGTATCAAATCCAATAGCTTCTTTTATCTTCTTTTTGTGTTTTTTTTTTTTTTTACTTTTTTTTATAATTAAAGAGGAATTATAATATTTCACTTCTTATAAATTAATACATCAATCTAACAATTATTTCCTTTTAAAATTTTAGAAAATAAAAACATTATATACATATTATATATATATGTGTGGTGTAATGCCAGAGGTATTTGCATACAGTATCTTCTTTTCAAGTGAAAACTTTCACTTCATGATACTTGCCGTTCTGAAGTGCCACAATTACAATTTGATTTTCAGAAAAGACCATGAAATAGCATGCTAAATGAAACTAAGTGGGGGTTTTCGGGGATCTATAAGCCATATTCGGTTGGAAATTTACTTTTTTAAAAATGAAATTGAATTTTATTTATCACAGCCCATACTTTATTAGGTGAAACTGATTTTTATTGATCACAGCCCATACTTTATTAGGATTTTCTGGCATAAAAACCCACATAATGAAGCAAAGAAATAAGAGAACAAGGGCTATGTTTACATCCCAGATCTAAGATGATAATTTCATAGAACCCATTTTGGTTTACTGGTGTTGATTTTGGCTACATATGATACTTATGCTGGTTGGAAATGCTCAATTTTTGATGTATTTCCTTTCTGACAAGCCTAGAGTTGTAACATATAAGCACTGCTTTTCTCTTCCTCTTTTTCTATAAAGGTGTTAGGGTTTTTATTTTGTGATTTGGCTAGTGTCACGGTTTAGAAATGGCACTCCTCAATTCAGCACCCCACTTACATTGTCCAAACCACCAGTCGCTCTCTCACTGCCTCCTTTTCCCCCCTCCGCCACCCCTGCTGGGGGCTGAAGAGGAGAACTGGAGGCACAAAAGGCAAAGATCACAAGTTAAGAACAATTTACGGGAAACAACTACGAAAAAGGAAAATTAACAGTAACAGCAACAATATTAATAATAGAGGGTGCAAGAAACCCCTCGACTATAGACAATACTGGACAGATCCCTCTGCCACATTTCCTCGACACAAAGGAGCCCCTTCTCCTTGGGAGATAGTCTCTTTCCCCCCACAGCCTGGAAATTATATGAAGTGGCATAGAATAATCTCAGTGTCTTAGCCATGACCCTTCCCCGATATTGCAAAAATTAACCCTGTCCTGGCCTGAAACAGGACAGTGAGGAAGAACAAAATGGCTGGAATGATGCAAATTTCAGGAGAGGTTATATACAGAAGAACTTGAGATCAATGAGAGTACGGTTAAAAATGGTAACAGCAATAGTTGAGGGAAAGGAAGTGTGAGAGGAACATGGAGAAAGCATGGAGCATGGGAGGACAAACCAGAATAGACAATCAATATCAATGGATGCTCTTGAGTGTCCAGATGCAGCCTGGTTACATTTGGCTTGTTCCTGTAACTGCATATGTCAAAAAGAATAAAGAAGTTCAGTGATACAATGTATGTGACTTTTTGGTGGTAATTGATTTTTGATGTTCTGCTCCAGAAGCCCAATAATAGAAGCTGTTGAAATGCAGCTACTTTTCAAAAGACCTAAGGTTTGACCTTTAGACATTGAGTTAGTCCATTCAGAATTAATGCTATATCTTCATCTTTGTTTAAGTTTGCTGCACCCAGTGTGCCCAGATACTGCAGAAACTGTGAATAGTGACTGATAATAGTATGTTTCTGCCATACTACAACATTTGGAAACATCTTATGTGAGGAATTTAAGGAAAGAATCAAAGATTTAAGCAAATTTCTTGCTGACAGCTGATTTTATTTAGCTGGAGCTTTAACAGAAACCTTAGGCTGGAAATTAAAAAAACAAGTAATATTTTAAAAGGGAAAGTAAAAAAACAAACCTCTCAAGACTTAGCTTCCTCTGAATTTGCAGAAATACCTCTCACTGTACTTCTCAATATGTTAAGTAAACAAATTATTTCTTTCTACTTACTGCCCTGCCTACTTTATCAGGACTCAAATGGATTACTTTGTTTTACTCTTACTAGTTCCAGGGGGAATAATTATCAAAAGTTAATTCTTTCTAAGTGAAATGTCTTAGATGGTAACTACAAAAAACAATAAGACTTTGAAAACAAAAAGTTCTACACCTAAATAGTTATTAGAAAAAATGTGTTTGTACTTCTCTAAAAGAAAATGTCAACTTGTCATTTACTAGGCAGAAGATGTTATAATAATTCATTCATCTGTAGAAGAACATAATATAGTCAAATGTCAAGACAATCTATATTCCTCCCAAGGTAAAACATTTAGTACTTCAGTCAGAGACTTGGGCTTCTTAGGGAAAAAAAAGCAATATACTTCAGCATTATATTCCAAAAAGAATGCATTTCAAAGGAAACCTTGAAGAGTATCTTCACTGATCTTGAGGAGACAAAAACTATTGCTATTTTCTTCCTCACATGTTAAATGCACAGAGAAAAAATGTGAATTTTACCAAAGTGAAGAAGTAGACTTAACCCCGAATCTCTTCTATAATCTGTAAATAAAAACCACAGGTGAGACTGTATTTTCTTGCTAGCCAGAAATTCACTGGGGTCTGAGGAAAAACAAAGAAAAAAAAAGAATAATTTCTTTTTATTCCTCAACAATTTAATTTTGCTTATTCTATCATTGTTATGTTAGTTTGTTAATGATTTTTTCTGCTAGAATAAAGCTTTTCATTCCTCTTCAAGATTGCATGTATAATTTCCTGCATTTTTAAAGTTTTGTTTCTTAGCCATCTACTTAAGTGTGTTGTTCTTTATTGAATTAATCAAAGAAGTCATCACAGATCAGTATGAATGTTTCTTGTTTTGAAATACATAAAAATTGATGTTTAAATGAATATGTAAGGTGTTGAGCACAAAGGATTATTTCTCACTGAGCAGTTTGCTCCTTGTATTTTTTTTGTCTTTTCCTCCTGCAACAGTCCTTTGTTATAATCTTGCACCTGAATTATGAAATTTTAGCAATAACTGCATTAGATAAATAGTCAGAAACCCTAAGAAGATTTTGCCAAAGTACTATTCTATGGCATTTATGCCCTATAATACTTCCAGACTGACAAAGAATTGAATATGCAGTTTAAACCCTCAAGAAGAATTGGGTGCAATCTGTTAAAAAATTCTCCATTCTCCCAGTTCTGTCTTTCCAACTAATGAAAACATCATTTGTTTAGATGAGTAGGAATGGCATATGATCTGAATTTAAATGAAGTTAAATTTCTGTATCATCTTACTTAAACTGAAACCATTATCAAGACCAACAGTTTCTACTGACCTCAGTTATAGAGTTTATTTGACATTGCATGCTAAAAGAGAAGTTGAAGGCATGTCACATGGTGCCTTTTGCTAACAGAACAAAGGGTGAGTAAAGATGAAAATAGTGTCCATCACTGAAGGAGTTGTATCGAAGTCCCCTGCCAATGTTAGTGATCCCAGTCCTCCAGATTCAAACTCAGGAAGAAGTTTTGCTGTTGATATCATTGCAAATTGCATTGGCCTCACACAGAATAATGTAACTGGGCAGAAAATTATATATAAATATACTTTGAGATTATATTGAAGCAAAGATTCTATTCATGCTTACAATTTAAATTTATAAATTTCATAATTGGTAGAAAAATAATCTCTTATCCTAAAAACTCACCAAATAATGTTCAAGTAAAGGTTTTCTTCTGTCATTTTCCATCCCACAAAACTAAGTTTGAAAAGTAATCCACTGGCATATTACTTTAGTTGCCTACTTGAAGGACTACAAAGATCTGCATAAATCTGCATTCCAGTTCCTGCCTACACTACTTTTAAGAATCTATTTGACATCCTTAGAGACCTGAACTTTACAAGACTGAAAACTGTGATAAAAACCTGAAAGCATAAGCCCATATTTGATGAGAGCAATTTCAAATAAACTTCCTCAGGGGTATTTTCTTAATAAAAATGACAATTGCCCTGAAGCTCACTCTGGAATACAAGATGCAATAAAAACAAGCAAACACAAAATAATGAATAGATGTGCCCATGCCATCACTATGTTAACTCAGCATTTCACTTTTATAAAACATTTTCTTCCAGTCTTTCCTCTGATAAGTGATTCCTACATAAAGATGAAAAAATTAATCAAAATTCTCTTGGTCAGAAATCTCAACGTTTTTCTGTCTGTAGAGCACTTTGAAAAGTTACAGCTTCTGGAAAATAGAAAGAATCTAACAGTGATTTTTCATTCTTATTTATTGAGCTATATTTTCCTCAACGTATTATTACTTCACATTAGTGTAACAAAAACATTGAAAGTAAACTCCAAATGTGTCCCTGTTTGACTTCAGTTGGTTTCTTAAAAAAAAATAACACTGAATTTAACAGTACATGAAATATTTCTTTGTATTACTTCATTTTGATAAATGTAAACTTTTTACAGTTCAATACTTTTCATTGCCAGAAAAATACAGGTATTCCTTATCTGGCTGGTTTGAAAGCTGTCTGAGATAGAATTTTATTACTATGTTATATGCCTCTGAAAATGGACATGCTGACAAAACATAAACTGGAGTGATTTAACTGACATTGCTCTCTAATATATTCATCTATTTATTTATTAGTGCCATATCTATGTTTTTCTATTTAATTTTCAGTTATAATTTTTATTTACTTGGAGGTATAAATTGCTAATTTTGGTGGTTAAAACACTAGCAGAACTCAGAAGTTGATTAAATAATATAAATATTCAGAGTTGTTATTAAGATGCCAAATACAACAAATTTCTATCCAGCTTTATTTGATCCGTGTATGCAGAGGAAAGAGTATTAAAAAAAGTATTCTGTCACTTACTACTTCAATTTTCTTATATGGATCTCAAGGAAATCAAATTGTACAATAAAAATCTGAAACTTCATCTAGTAGCATAATATGTTCCTGTCACCTCTTACTAATAAGAAAAAATTTAAACATTAGTTTATGTATACTCTTTTATTTCTTTATTCACAGTCATCTCGTTGTCCTTAAGATTTCTTGTTGAGAAACTTGTGCAAAATACCTTCTTTTCCAGGTGTTTCTCAATATATCTTGTCCTAAAAACAATTTTAAAATTCTCCAATTGAACAAACAAAGAATATTGGACAAGCTTGTAGCCATCAAGGACAGGATATTCTTTTGTATTAATATGTTACCTGTAGCATTCTTACATAAGTAAATATTGTAGTGTTCAGGTGCAGACTTTATGTAGCAACATAAAATTCCAAATGCTGGAAAAAAGGCATGAAATAATGAAAACATTATATACTGTTATAATTATATAGCAAATATTGTGGAAGATTTAATATTGAGTTGACATAACTTTATATTTTCTATGAAATATTATTTTTGGATAATATATAAATGAGAAGTTCATGTCAAGGGCTTTCTTTTTTTCTTAGAATAGAGTTGAATTGCAGTCATATATTACTTACTAGTCCTTGATTGAGATTCTCTTACTTTTGATAACAGAGATGGTTGCCAATTGTCATGAAAAATATCCAGCATAATTATTGTCCCTTCTGTCATATAGAGATGACTTTTTAAAATCTTAGTACACTGGTATAAATAGTCTAATCTAAATCCTATTTTCCTAAAATCAGTAAAACACAACACATTTTTACCTGTGAATTTAATATTGCATTAGAGATGGGGAAAAATCTTGAAGGACACGACAGAAGTTTTACTGGGAATCATACCCTATACTGTAGGTAGTTTACTTTACAATAACATTACTCAGAACTTCAAGATGTTAAGGACATGTAGTGCCATGTTTTCAATATATAGCATCTTGTTGCATAGGGAAACGGAAGACAAGGGAGGTTTTCAGACCTTAGAAGAAGTTTCTGTATCATGAACATTTGCCTCAAGTCACAAGTTCAAGTTAGTAGCATCAGTAAACAGCAAAATAGAGGATGTAAGTCAGACTAAAAGATCATATGTTATTTCACCAGTCAATGTCATTGTCCCTAACCTGTCCTCTCTCTGCAGGACATCCCCAGCCTGTTCTGTGACATCTCCAGAGTATCTACCCAAGAGATCATACTCAGTATGAATAAAGGAAAACTTCTGTTACTTTTCCATGCTTTACACGTTACCTACTTTTTTTCTCAGCTACTCTTTCTAACAGGTCAGTACAGTCTATTAAGAAAGCCTGAAAACCAACCTTGTTCTCCATGTGAAACATTAGTATTGACCAAAGGCTCGGAGGTGTTTCTCCATACAGTAATGAAGGGAAAGTCCTTCTTAATCCTCCACCTGTTTCTCAAAATGTTCTCTCACATTGTAACATCTTTTATTTTGACCATGCCAAACACAGTTTTTCCTACTTGTGTCCTGCAGCAAAGCAGAATTTTCTAATCCTATCTCTTTCATTCAGTGACTTCTGTTCACTTAAGGCAATGGCTCTGCATTCCTTTTACCTCATACTTAAACTGTCTTTACTTTTAAAGTCTGTCAGATTGATGTCTACTGATTACAAGTTATGTACTTTTTGTCCATTTTCACTCTATCTGCATTTAAGTTGAAAGGCCTTGAATGTAATCATAAACCTGAATTTTGTTCTTTTACCAATCTTGTAGCAAGATGTGGCTTAATATATGGGTTAGGACTGCTGATGCTTCCAAAACCTTGCAAAAACTTTACACCTTGACTTCGGAAAGAAAAAAATGAGATAAATAAAATACCAGAAAGACCTAAGACTACAGGAAAAAGTTTACATTTACTATTTTTTCACTGGAAAATCTATGAACAGCAGTAAACAGTTTTATGCTAAGGTAGAAGGAAGACGTGGCTAAACCACTCTGATAAGATATGGATGATCTACACATTTGGAAGTGAAAAGATTTTTTTCCTGTTTGTATTCTTTTGCTTATTTAGAGGAACAATCATTTGGCCAAGAGAGTCTAAAAACTAGTTATTTATTCAACAAGTTAACTCTGTATGGTTATTCCCTAGAAATGCACAGAGAAGCAGGTTTGCTTTTTTTTAAGAGAGGATAGATCAAAACATTCACATGGTGGAGCCCAGATATCTTTGCAAAAAAAAAGATCATTATTTACCGCATTAAGACTAGTCTCTCTGGATCAGCTTACCTTCAGAGAAAAGTAATAATCTTTTTTCAATATTCTTCATTTAACACAAAAAAGCTTCTAACAGTACTGACTGTGAATCAGTTTAAGAAAAGTATTTGCTTTGTTTTCAAAAGAGGATCACTATAGCTCACAAAGAAACTCAAAAAGCCGGTGTCTTTTGTATTAATGTAAAAGAGACAGTGCATTAAATGATAAAAATATTAACATTTTGACATTTTTGTGCACCACATCTGTAGTTTGGAAACTACACAATGAATAGTTGATCTGTGTCCATGGGATTCATCTTCAGTGGAGAACTGAGCTCCAGTGGTGTGAACAGAACTCTTCCCACTGAAATGCACAGAAAGAGTCTCAACTTTAAAGAAATTTAGAGCACTCTTTCTTCCTGAGTACAAATATTATCATTTTATTAATGCTACAGTTACTGGACAAGCTGTTAAAATCATTCCTTTATGTCTAACTGTACATTTCTTATCATTCTGTAGTGATTCCCTATTGAATTCTTAGCTCTCATCTGTGTTTCTAGTATTCAGAGGAGCAGCTTGACATCAATAACAGGAAGAATGGCTATCATACCTTCTTAGGAATTTGATATTATTCAATTACTGTTGTTTAATTGTTACTTGCTTAAGGTCATATTACACAGGTTTTCATGAGAAGGGATGCTAACTTTAGTGGGCTTTTTGTATACAACACATATAAAAAAATTAGTCCCTTAAATTTTCCATTTTGTGAGCAGATTGTCTCTCCTTCCAACACCTGCCAACAGATATGTGCCCTTGCAAAATAGGTGGCCAGTAACATCGTGAGCTTTGTAACAAGCGCTCATGTGCAGAAAGTCCAGAGAACTAATCCTTCTCCTCTATTTGGCAGTCGTGTGGTTAAATACGGGGTGTTGTGGCTACACAACCCAAAAACGATAGATAGATATATTGGAGTGAGTACAGCAGAGGCCCACTGGAATGGCTGGGGGTTTGAGCACAGGATGGAAGTGGAATGGCTAAGGAAAAACTTCTGCTCAATAGAGGAAGAGAATGGGAACAGGAAATTTTACTGTTGTCTGTAAATACCTGACCAGAGGATACACAGTCATGAAAGTGCAGAGTGAATGGACAGAACACATCAGGTACAACAAACTCGAACACATGAAATCCAGATAGGATAGAAGCATTGTTTCACTATGGCATGAAGGGGGATAAACACTGTAACAGGCACTGAGAGAAATAATGTGGCTTCTGTCCTTGTAAGTGTTCAAGAATCATGGTTTCTTTGTCTTCTGAGATTACTTTTGTTATGATTTTGCAAGGGAGTAATTGGACTGGTCAACCTCTGAAGGTCCTTTCCAACATGAGTTATTCTGTGTTCCTGACATTCTGTGTACTATCTGACAACATATTTTTGCTATGCAAGAACAGCCTTGTGTCTACAGTTCTATGGTTAGAATTGATATTGTCTACTACTTGATGTCACAGTACTGTTAACTTTTTTTTTTTTTAACTATTTGTAGTGGGTGGGACTATAAATTAAATTAATCAAGAGATTACAGGCACCATTCTACATTACTGTCTTGATGAATTTATAATTAAATGAGATTACAAAAGCTTCTTTCTTCTTAGACTTTTCAGGACAATAATATTACTTCAAAGACTTCCAAAAGCAGTTTCCAAGTCTTTCTTCATATTTTGTTTACTTATCTTTGAATGCTCTCCAACTGCAGCATTTTCTTTTCAAATGTCACTTAGTAGGATTTTATTAAAAAACCCCTAAAAACCAGGGAGTGGTCTGCCCTGTTGCTCATCATCAAGCAAGATAAATGCCAAACATTCTGCCTTAATACTAATGTGTTCAGTAAGACTTGGAGAGTTCTTTCAGAGAGCAGGCAGAAAGCCATTAAATTAGAAATGCCATTATCCCGTGTGTCTGCATGTCAAACAAT
This sequence comes from Sturnus vulgaris, assembly GCF_052056855.1. Taxonomy (NCBI): domain Eukaryota; kingdom Metazoa; phylum Chordata; class Aves; order Passeriformes; family Sturnidae; genus Sturnus; species Sturnus vulgaris. The sequence continues at coordinate 78,799,835 of NC_142243.1, read as the reverse complement.
TAAAGCACTGCCACTGTTGATAACTAGCAGCTGAAATGAACTCTTGTTAATAGTTTCTGCTGGAAGCAAACAAAGACCAAGAAGAACTGCATCACAGGTGTATAAGATGCCAGTGTGGGCTGAAAAGTGCACCTAGATTTTGTTTGACTGGGAAAGTCAAGAACCGAGCAGAGCAGCAAAGGACTATGATTAATTTTCAAATGTCAGTGGTTTTTTAAACTGTTCCTTTGGTTGGAGTTGTATTTATGTGTGCTATATATTCTAAACTACAGTCTACATAAGAAAGTTCACAGAATCACAGCATCATGCAGAATCATAGAATGACCTGGATTGGAAAGTACCATAAAGATAATCTACTTCCAATCCCCTTGCCTTGGCCAGGGACACTTTTCACTAGACCAAGTTACTCAGAGCTCCATGCTGGCCTTGAATACCTTCAGGGATGGTGTGTTCACAGCTTCTCTGAGCAACCTCTTCCAGTAAATCATCAACCTCACAGTAAAATAATTTCTTCCTAATATCTAATCTAAATTTACTCTCTTTCACTTTGAAGCCATTTCCCCTTGTCCTGTTACTACCTGCTTTTTTAAAAAGTTCCTCTCCACCTTTCTTGTAAGCTCCCTTCAGGCACTGGGAGGCAGCAATTAGGTCATCCCAGAGCTTCCTCATTTTCAGGATGAATAAACAGGGTTTTTTTTGTTTTGTCTTGATTTTTAGTAGGAGCAGTGCTACATCACTCTGACCATCTTCGTGGCCTTCTCTGGACTTGCTCCAAAAAGTCAATGGGACCTTTGGTCCCATTCTTCTTTTGCTGGGGGCCCCAGAGCTGAATGCAGCAGTGCAGGTGGTCTCACCAGAGCAGAGCAGAGCAGAGGGGCAGAATCACATTCCTCAACCTGTGCTGACTACACTGCTTTTGATGCAGCCCAGGACTTAGTTGGTTTTCTGGGTTTATTGAGGTTGTCCAGGTCCCCCTGGATAACATCCCGTCTTTCAGGCATGGCAGCTTACTTCCAAACAGTGAATCACATGCTAGGCTATTTCCCCTAAGACAAAATCTCTCATTCATATGAGAGAACTCCAGAAGATATAGAAACACACAGAACGTAGCTTTCCTTATATTAACTACTACAATTTTAACATCTAACATGATTTTTGGTTTTTTTTTACCAAGCAATACAGATATTGATTGAAACCTTCCAGAACTTTTGATGTTTTTGAAATTGTCTTCACTAGTCCTTTTCTATGAACAAGTTTATTTGGATTTTTGTTTGTTTGTATTTTTTTTTGTTTTTTGTTTGTTTGATTTTTTTTTGTTGTTTTTTTGTTTTTGTTTTTGTTTTTACCAGTTAGTTCACATAATTTAGGTGGGAGTTTTTTGTTAGGATATTTTTTTTTTTTTTCATGGATGTGGTTAATTTGGTCTTTCGGGGATTTTTTTCATAATATCTCCTGTAAAACCATTTTATGCTTATACCAGAAAGGAACTCCATGTTTTTTTCCCTTTGAAACTCATTCACTCCATCCAGTTGCAAAAATTCTTTGGGGAAAAAGCTGGAACAGTTTGCAACTCGAAAAAGATGATAACTTACCAGGTAATTTTTTTCCCCTAAATCTTTAATTCCTAGCACTCTTCTTCTAAGAATTTCATCAAGCTAAATTGGAAATCACAAACTGTGAATATCTTCTCAGTTGCTCAAAGGCTAGCCATTAGCAACAGAGCCAGCATAAAAGGGTATATTTCTTGCTACATAAAAGAAGTAAACTATCAAGTTACTTTTTAACTAGCAGTGATATTCAGAGTAGCAATCCTGTAAGGCATATGCTTAGAGAATGTGAAATTCAGGTCTTTAGACTGTTTTTGCAGTTTCTTTCACTGTTATCATTAATTTTCCTTGCCTTTGATACTGAGGAATCACTGAAGCTGACATCAAAGCCATCTTTCTTGTCCCCTCAGGAGACTATACCAAAAACTGTGTATCATACTGGAAGGCAATAAGCATAGGTTCAGTCATATATTCACTGGGACGGTGGAAATATTTTAAATAAATATATGTCTAAACGGAAATATAGGCAATTAAATGAGTGAATTATGCATTTGAACACATATTTTTCTTCACTAAAATAAATATGTTGTTCATGACTTTCAGGTGCAATTAAAATTTTATATTTATGCTATTTAAAATCAAACACATCCTGATGAAAGTGTTCTTTGATTGTACTGAATGCTGCATTTCTATTAGTAGATCTTCATTCTTTGCTGTTTTTTTTTACTTTTAATTTATCATATAAAGTTAGAGTGAAAGAGACATTTAGCAGGTTTGACATTTAATATTTTCATTTAATTTGTTTTGGAATGCACCTTGAAAATTTAAGAATTTTCCAGAAAATGAAGCTGAACTGAAAAGAAGCTATTTTTTTCTTTTTAATATGGAATTTATCATGTAACATAATAAATGTGAATTAAAAGTCATAATGCAGGGTCATTACACGACAATATCAGCTCATTTAATTTCAAAAAAACAAAAAGAAAATTTCTGTGACATATCTGAGAAGAATCACTGCAACTTTTGCATTTGTGTATTTATTTTATTCCTGTATTTACCATTTTTCTCTCTAATAGGTTCACAGAAATAAGTATTCTGGGGCTGGTCTTCTGTTTTATTTTATCCATGGTTTCTGTGGTTTAAGAATATAATACAATCAGAACTTTTTCTTGGATAATACAATAGTATTTTTTCTAAAAAATGAAATTATTATCACTAGAGACACTAGTAGAAGTTACTTCTCTCTCCTCCTTCAGGCAAATTTTAGGAGTTCATATAATTTGGTGTGTCCTATGGGAGTGATCTGAATGACCTCTATGAATTACATGAAAATAAATATAACTAACATTTGATTCTTCTTCCTCTTGTGTATTTAGTCATTATTCAATTAGGCAATTCCTAGGTATCTTTTTAATATGATTTTGCACATGTTGAACAAAAAAGTAATCTTTTAGCACTTTTCCTGTGTTGATGGATTTCAGAACGCCCTTCTGAATTGAAATTTTTTTATTTACAATACTCGATGATTCTTCAATGTCCTTGATATACCTATATACTGTCAGAATAGCAGAAGCATATTTATTCAGTTCAAAGAAAATAACACAGTCCTATAAGAGCTCTCTAAATTATACAGAAGCTTTCACCACTTGCTAGCATGTTTAAGGTTCATCAATGTCATTTTATCCCTTTAGGAATGCAATCATATTGCCCTTAGCTTGTTTTTGAACCAGACTATGTTTTCTCTTTCTCATGTCTCTTTATAGTTTCAAGGATTAGGGCTATGCTGAATTATTTACATGCAGTACTCATCAAAGAGGTAGTTGAGATTTTTACATAGTCGTTCAGACAACTACTTGACAAAGACAATTTGTTGACAGCATTCAGTTTTAATTCAGTTCAGTGTTACCTTTTAAAGTCAAATGTTAGCATACAAAGTCATGGAACAAAAAAAAGAAAAAAAATACAAAATTAATGAAATATTGAAGGAAAAAAATGCAAAAAAAAAAGCAAAAAAAAAATTGGAAATGTATTGGCACCAATTTCTGTTCTTTATTGCATATTTAACTTGATTATCCATTCAATTTATTTTTGAGAATCATAAATTGTATAAAAAATTACCACCTCCTTACCTCTCCTCTTATTTTTACCAATAATTATGACTCATTGAGTATGAAAACATATATGCTAATAAAATGTGCTGCAACTATTAGCAATAATATTAGGAAGCTTTAAAAAACCATTAAGATCTATATGCCATCATTTACATGCACAACTCCTCTAGATTACAGGATGCACCTTTCTCGGAAAACATGACAATATTATCATTACAAATGAAAGTACAGACCTTTGTGTGCTTTTAAATTCTGTATGTGAAAGTATTTCAAGCGTTGCAAATGGATTGTACTCATTTGCAAGTCACTTTCTCCTCCAGAAAATGTCTTTAGAGTTACAATATCATATTGTGCCAACAAAGTTAATCATCAGATTGTAATTGAATTTATACAGAGATGTTTAGATTAATTAAATACAGTGCATTATAAATAGACACTAAGCTTATGAGTAGTTTGTTTTTCACAGAAGCTTTGTTACAGGTTCACAATTATCCACTATTTTCTTTTCTGGACACCCTAGTTATGAACAGTTTTCCCAGGAAGCTTAAGATATAGAATCTCCAAAATCTTGAACTTACTTCTCCAAACTTGAAGTTATAAAGAAAAATCATTCATTCAGAAGGGCTTTCATTGGAAAATACTATATTATTACCTGGAGAGACCTGGAGGCAGAGTGTGAAAACACTTATTTCCAGCAGGCATCATGATGGAGAGACTGCTCTTTTCTGCCACTCAACAAAGTTAAATGTAAGGAGAAAGTTTTCTATCCCTTCCTTCTATTTTCAGTCCATTACTATCTCACAGAATTCTGAATAATGCCAAAAGAATGGAAATCAGAAACCAAGGTGTCTTAGTTTTGCAGCGAGTTCTCTGCCCTTCATGATTCACAAAGGAATATTCCTTCTGCTTATTGTTATTTTGGTATCATTAAGTTTAAATTCGTGCCTGTATTCCTGCCAAGGACACCTAATGTAAGCTCACTTTGCTAGGTACTGTTGTTTTAGGATTCCTTCCATCACGCTTGAAATGGAAGCAACGACTTCTTCAGCTTGAAGCTCTCCATTTGCTAGATCCTTATGAAAAAGTTGGATCCATGTACTCCCAAAGTATTTCTCATATAAAATCACAATGGGATATGCCCTTCCCATAGCAAATAAGGTAAAGTGGTTAGTTAATACTGTAGTAGTAGTTAGTTAGTAGTGTGGGTAGAGAAGGCAAATATCTAGGCCCAGACTGTATGAGGAAGTAAAGGGGGAATTGCACATGGAAAAAGCAAGCATCCAGAGATGACAGGTTTGCATTATCCCTGGGACTGGTAGAGGGATTTTCTGAACAATGACATTTAACTTGTGACTGACAAATGGCCTCATGTAGGACCAATGTTCAGCCCAAAAGCTGGGTATTTTGAGTATGAGATGGGCAAAATCTTAGGCCAAAAATGAATTTTGAGGCAAAAAACCTGACGTATGAAACAAAAGTTTCATCACTCGGTGTCTTTTTTGCATCCCACTACAGCACAAAACTAGTACTGTATTAGTATGATACTGATCTGCTACAGAGAAAGGAGAAGCAGAAAGAAATATAAACATGGACATCATATAAACATCATTGATAAAAATGAAGAAAGGTGGTCTTTAGGGATCATCAGGAATTAAAAAGACAAAATTTTGGATTTTGTCTATTTGGGATTTTTTTGTTGACACTTTTTTCTTTCATTCCTTTTCTTCAGGAAAGCTATTAGTTTCTCTAATACAACTGTGCAAGTGTAAGAAATGCTGCTGGTCTTTTTAAGAGACAAGAAAAACAAAATAAATTCTAGAAGACAGAGAAATATAAATATCATATTATAATTATAAATAATTGCAATATATTGTATTCAATATATTCCATAGGTAAACATTAAAAATGTACAAAATAACAAATTTATACATTCTATTAATTTTCATTTACATTGTCACTTAAATTTTGCTTTAATCATGCTGGAGTATCAAGAAAGAACTGCACTTTATTATAAAAAAGACCTGCCATCTGGATGTCATATACACCTATGATTTCAATTGTCAAGAAACTACAGTTAAAATGCAAATGAAAAAAAAAATCAGATCTCAGAGAATGTTCTAGATTCTACAAAAACTGAATAGACATATCAAATAAATTCATAATAGAAGACTTTTCTGTTTAGTTGATCTTGCTTCTGGACTGTCACTGATATGGGTTTAAAATCATCTGAGTATATAAGCTTCTTCAATACAGTTTTTTATCTACCTTGATGTTAAGAGGTTTTTTACAAGGCCTTTAAAGTCTTGTTTCGGGAGAACAAGCACTTTTTAGCTGGAAGGAAGAGAAGTTCTACCAGCAGATATTTTGTCTGTCCCTAGTGGTACACTGGACAGAGTGCTTTATTTTTGCTTTTCTCTAGAGACTTTAAAGTGGGAAAATTCCTTTATTTCACCAAAATAAAAGATGGTATCTGTTTTTAGATGGAAAAGACATAAGAGATGTAATATCAATAGTATTTTTCCAGGTTTCCTATTTTATGCTCTTGATTTTTAAGTAAAAACCCAGAAATTAAAAATGAAAAGAAAAAATATGTGGAACTGATACATGTGAGTTTTGCAGTTGCAATAGTTTACAAGTAGGCTGTTTTATTGCAACAACCCACAGTAAATTACCTTTTAGGAATTATTAATTTTAATTGTTCTTTGGTCTGGAAAGTCAGCCTGTTAAAACCCTTTAACCTGGATTTAATCAGGAGGGAGAAAGACCTTGTAGGATCTGTGATCATTCACCTAAAGAAAGCAGGTTACAGACAATGCGGAAATTAACCTTTGGCTTTGACCTTTATTTGCAGAAAGAAGATTGTTCTTCTGTGCAGATTTAGAATAGCAGTTCTTCATTTGTCATCAATGTGCCCTGATCTACATATTATTTAAAGAAAGATAATGTAATTAATATAATTTTATCAATTTTTGGAAATTAGCAATTTAATTCTTCTTAAGCACTTGCTTCTGTGATGAGAGAATCCAAGTAAATTTTATTATATGATGAAATGTCTTGACATTTTCAAATCTGAGCATACTTGTTCTAGGTTAGGGTCTGATCTTGATTAAGCTTCTACAATCACTGAAATGGTTTCACAGAAGCTTGCAATTTTTAATGCCATAACTGACACACATTGTCCTTCTTTGTCCTTTGTCACATGTGTTTACCAACATACTTGTTACTGTCAATTGTTTTCATTGTTCCCTGTTTCATTCTCTTTTTTCTGATCATCTGGTATTGACTCCTGATTCCTTGGCTCACATTCCATCTTTATTAAGCCTTGTCCAGTTGAGTGCAGCATCCTCTTTCTGGCAGACACACAAATGCCTCATTAGTTTTCTGATGATATATTCTTCTCTTACTAAATTAATTTTATGCCTCATAGTCATGGAATTTTGTTACCTAGATATGGCTTCCTTCTTATCTCTACTTCTTGGTTTGGTTCTTAGATGAATGTTTGCATCCAAAAAAAAGTTATTTTACCTTGTTAATAAGTTATTGTATGAAACTGTATTTTTATAATATGGAGTTACTTTTTTTGGTCTACTCTTTATTGGTGTAATGGTTTTGCATTTGAATAACAACTTTGTAAAAAAGAATAGACGTTTTAGCACCTCTATATTGAAAACCATTAAAAACAAATACAGAGGGAGGCAATGATGCTGTTGATTTGTGGAAGTCATCTTTTTTTTGCCTCTGCTTTTAGAGACTACAAAATATAAAGAATATTTTAGTGCACTTTGCATTTCCTTCTATTTTTCACCTATGTGACTATCTATTCAAGTTATTCTCTTGAGTTCTTTTCACTGCCATTGATACTAGAAATATCTGTTGCATCTTCAGCTTCCTTCTCTGTTTTTCTACTGGTGTCTCAATACAAAATGAGATAACTAGCTGTTACTTTTTTTTTTTTAATTTGCTATGACCACATGCCCTATCAGTGATAGAAAGAATTTAAAAGACAGGCCATCTTCTTCTAACATTAGCCAGGGTCAAATCTACAAACTGACCCCAACAAGCTTTTATCCAGGAAAATGTGAAAGAAACTCCATCTCTTCCATTCTACTCTGCAGTTTTGCTCATGGCATAATTACTATATATAAATGTTATTGTTCCACTCTCTGATACTAATTTTGGTTGGATGGTAAGCAGTTTGAAAGTCTTCCTGCTTTCCAAGCATCCCTGAAGTTCTTTGGTTTTCACTTCACTTTTTATAAAAATAGGGCTTTCTCTGCTTTTAGTAGAATTCTTCCCATCATGCCTGGTTTGATCATTCCCAAATGATCAATACTGGTTTTATGCAGTGCAGTTATACTATAGATCAATGCTAAACTTGGGTTTTTTTGTTTGGTTGGTTGGTTGGCTGGTGGGGTTATTTTTGAGCCAGGTGTTTCTTTGGTACATAAAATTTTCACCAAATGAATGGAAGTAAATAATATTTCAGTAGAGTATAATTGATTGTGATTCTTTTTCCGTTTCAGTACTAAAAATTCTTGCAATTTACTGTGAACATGATGTTTACCAATAAATCAGAAAAAAAATCCATGCTCAGTTGCTGTACTGGGTCAGGCTGGAATGGGGGTAACTTTCTTCATAAAAGCCCATGTGGTGCTTGATTTGCATTTGTGGCTGCTCACATACCAGTTAGAATTTTGGCTATTGCTGAGCAGTGTTTCCACAGCATCATGGCCTTCTCCCTGTTCCCCCTACCACTGCAGAGTAGGAGGTGGGTGAGCCAGTGTGGGTGAGGGGACAGGACAGCTGTGAGGAAGCAGAACAGCTGGCCCAAACTGACCAAAGGCTTCTTCCATACCATCTGATATACTGCTGAACAACAAAAATCAAGGAAAAGAGGAGTAAAGGGGGGACATTAGTGTTAATGGCATTTGTCTTCCCAAGCAATGGTTGATCGCACATGTTGAGGCCCTGCTTCCCAGGAGGTGCCTGGACATCTTGTAGTGAATGCTTTGCACTTTCCTTGCATTAACAGCTTTAGCTTTCCCTGAAGTTTTTTTCAATGCACAAACCTTCTCCTCTTCCTTCTCATTTCTCCCCACCTGACAGAAGAGGGAAGAGAGCATGACTCAGGGTGCATTTTGACTGCCAGCCAAGATGAACTTAACACAATTATTTATCCTAACCTACCTGCTCTTGAAATAGGTTTAGAAATATGGAGAGGTATTTCCAAGACTTTTTATAGGTAACTAAAAAATCTTTTTCATCCTTAATTTTTATCTCTGGTGCAAGAAAATGAATTAAAAATATCTTTAAAAACACGCAATTCTACTTGCATACTCCCTAGCTAAAATGTTGGTTTGTACTAGATTGAAATGGGGATGGGGTGGTGAGGTTAGAGAGAGATGGTGTGGTGGTCTTTCTGTATCTCAGTAAGGAAGACCTGACAACAAATGGTGAAGGGGGACTCAAACACTTGGGAAGTGCTTTCTCACCAGTATGAGAGTTAGTGCATTGTAGGAAATGGCAGGCTTGCACATGAGGCTGAAGCATGTACATCTCCCTCAGAAATATGCAGTCAGGGTATCTGCACTTGAGGATGAGGGGGTCAGCTGGTAACACATCTGGTCACTGGGGGACCTGTGGCCATAACTCTCTCTGTGAATGAGGAGAGGGATTACACTGTTGGCTGTTTCTTGAGCTTTCTAAGTGGCTAACATGATGGTTTAGCTCTTGCATGACTAATCCTGATGTGTAATTCACTCACTGCTGGTCAATAGCATCATTAGAAATCAATTAATCATCTTGTGATTTCATTCAGACTACAGTTTTTCTCTATGCCATTTCACTACAGAAAGCTCTCAGATATGGGTACAAAGTTTTAATGAGTTTCTTTGTTTTGCTCTGCTTTTTGCATATTGGATTTTAATTAGTAGTTCTCTTTGCACTTCTTCCTCTTCTCTAGTATTTCTAATATCTTGCATGCTCCAATATCTTGAACCAAAGGATCCAATCAGACATTGGATAGTAAAAAATTCATATATTACGTGAGCAAATATACGATGAAAAAACCCTCAAATATTTGTCCTCCTTTCCCAAGAAGGTGTGAGATTTCCTGTGAGCTACTGCCTACTAAACTTAGAGGGTTTGTTTTACTGATGCTCATGATTAACAACAATGGTGAGTACTTATCTTTCTTCCACTGTGCATAAGGTAATAATATAATGATGCCTAACACCTCCAATGCCCCAGATGAGACATAGTTTTCCTGTTGAGCAGTCCGTTTAATTCTGTCATAATCAAGATGTTACAATTTCTATCTTTGTTATATAAAGCAGTGTGGTGAGCTGACTAAGTATAAGGAGGAGGGGTGGGTTAAACAATTAGTGTGACAGTTACTGAAAAAATTCTCACTCAATTAATGGACATATGTGTGGGAGAATTTTGTGCACATTTTGAGAACTGCTTATCAAACTAGGTTGTAATAAGAAAGAATACAAAGGAAATCAGAAAAAAAGGCAGCAAAGTGGAAGTATTACATCCAGCTAGAATCTACCACTGAAGGTGACAATACAAGCTGTATTCCCATCTATGGCTGGGTCTGCTCACTTCATGACCCAATCAATGTAGCCAGATGAGATGCTGATGATGCAGAAGATGGTGAGAGTAGTAGTCAGAGTGGTACAGTTTTCCTTTACACTTCAGTTATTCCAAATATTTTTTTTTTCTTTTCATCAGTCTTTGAAGGAACCAAAATAGATTAAGGATTTGCCTCTTGTCATTATTTTATCCCTCATTTAGGCTTCCTTCTCTATGGATTTGTTTTGGTCCATTGATTTCCAATTCTTTTCTCCTTTGCTAGTAGAAGATGATCATGCTGTCCTTTGTGATGCTAGTGAATTTTTTTTGTGAAAGAATGAAGGCATTTTGTCCTTCATTTCAGAAAGGAGTTTATATAAAAGGATGAAATTTGCCAAAGTCTTAAAAGTAGAGGCCATGATTCAAATGGTTCATAAGCAACTCAGTCATATTTCAAAATGTTACACACAGTAATTAAATTAGAAGGGATCTGTCATATACTAAGCATATTTCACAGAATCACAGGATATCCTGAGTTAGAGTTGGAAGGGACTTTTGTCTGACGCTATTTTAATTGTTAAAGATTAATGGACAAAATCTTGTATTAAAAAGGGGGAGAATATTACAACCTGGTGATGAAAGGCCTAATTACTTTTTTGGGGTGATTTTTTGTTTGTTTGTTTTTTTGGTTTTTTTCGGTTTTGTTTTGGTTTGGGGTGGTTTTTTTGTGGGGTCTTTTTTTTGTGTGTTGTTTTGTTGTTGTTGTTTTGGTTTGGGTTTGTTGTTGTTGTTGTTGGGTTTTTTATTTGTTTTTTTGGTTCTGGTTTTTTTTGGTATGTGCAAAGATTTTGGTTATGTCTTTGTTCTTTTCCTCTTTTGTGATTGAATCATACTGGAAAAAGAACCAGCCTTGAATATGTTTCACAGCCTATCTCCTCTGTCTGACGCTTAGGTGATGTACGAGTACATTTGTTGAAGAAAAGAAAATTATGGCAGTGAATATCTTCTTTAATGTTCCAAACATCTTGTGATTTGGGTAATGCTAAGTGACAGCAAGGCCCAGACTTGTAAGGTTAGATTTCCTGTCTGCTAGTGTGGCATTTTGCAAAACGTGATATAATGTTTTCTACTTTTCTCTCTTAGTCATCTAGTATGATATTTGCAAATTGCTAAATGACTTAAAAGTAATTAAAATGTAAATTAAGAGAAATACTATCTCTTATGGGGAAAACCAGATGACTACAGGGTAAGTGGGAGGTTTATTGTCTTTAGAGCTGTGATTTTTAAGAACTTTTATCAGTCAGCTCTTCTGGACAGAAGAAGTTTTGTGATCAGCAGGGATGGCACTAAACAAATCCAGGTGATAGAAGTCACTTAGGGAAATAAACTCCATGAGTTCATTCAGTTATGGTCCAGTTATACTCAGATATCTATGAACTTCTGCATTAAAATTATAATATACATAATTTTCAGTTTGGTAATTTCATGGTTTATATGATTCATATTTGACATAAACTGAAGTTAGTCTATTAAATTGAAAAAAAAATGTGCCAAGTTGAAAAGCGATTACAGAATAACTACAGTGAATTGTTTATCTCTTTAAAAATTAAAGGGACACATACAAATTAATAAAAAAATAACTATCAGGATGCCTGTCTATAACTCTAAATGCACTAAAATAATTAGGCATTTTTATGCCTGCATGAGAGAGTATAGTTGCACAAAAGGAGTGAACACGTAGGCTGCAATGGTTGGCCTTTAAGGTCCTTGGAGGACTTACTGTGGACCAGATAAGGTATGATTCAACTCCTCCAACCAGCAAGCTGAGTGCAGGAAACATGATCCTGCGGTGCCACTTCACAAAGAAGTGATCAGGAGATTCACAGCAAAACCACAATGAGATCTGAGCTAGAGCTCTCTTCCAGCAACACCCTTGAAGTCCTAATAACCCCATGACTACATGAACAATTTTTTAGCCAGTTGCACAGGTTGCTACAGCTTAGAGAGCCTTTTCTCAGGCTTTCACTAGCAGATATTTCTCCAGCTGTACTAGCAAACCTACAAGTACAGCCAGGGAACAGACAAAGATGCTGGATGTCCCTGAAAGCCTTAGAGACGCTGTCAGATACTACTCAAATGCATGAAAGATCTTATCCAGCACACAAGACTGCTGTCCTTGTATGCTTTTGAAAAATCTGCTTGATTTTATAGCTATCATTGGGAGTTTGGAAAGTGAAGGCATTGAAAATATTGCCAAGTTTTTAATTGTGTTCATTCCTCTGTTCGATCTTCAGCTATGCAAAACTCCCAGGAGTCAGCCATAATTTAGAAAATGTTGGCTGGCATATGCTTGCTATTAAGTACAAGTGGATGCTAGTAAAATTACCTATATATCTGTTAGACATGTGTTTAAGGACCTTTCTAATTTGGAAATTCAGAGGGCTTAGAATAATTTTTATGGAAATAAAATATAGTGACACTTGTCTGGTTTCATAAGTATTTGCAAGAGCTTTTCTGAATTAGTTCTTTCAAACAAACCTTAACTCTGCTAACATAAAAGTTAAACTTTCCTTATGATTAATATAACATTTTTAGCAATCAAATAACCAGTCTGTTTGTGATGAGACTATAATTTAGAAATTTACATGTGTCCTTTTTTTGTCTGAGAAAAACAGAATTTGTGTTTGGATAGCTCATCTACATATTCACCTTACTGAATGTTAAAAACGGAGAGAGAATAACTGCAACATTGCATTTTTTTATTTTTCTCGTCAAAGCAACAGATGAATGAATTATTTTCTTGAGACTTGAGAGCTAAAAGCGAGTTCATATTTGATAATTCTTAAAATAGTTTGAGACAAATCAATGGACTTTAGCAATGAATATCAGTCTAATAAGGTATGTGTGTGTATGAGCCTGTGTGTAAGTAAATACCCTGGAAATAAAAATAGATGTTCAAAATACAGCTATTGCCAACAGTTATTATCCAGTTGCCTAAAGTATGAAATTCTCAAAAAATTATGCATGTATTCAGCTCTTCATTGTTTTGCTTAAACCAGCTCATGACAGAATTTTAAATAACTAAAGGCAATTTTCTGAAATGGCTGTCTAGGAGGTGAGGTAAGAGTAAGGGCAGTGCACATCTAACAAGTTAGCAGATATTTCCAGGTTTTCTTTCACAACATAATAATAGTAATTTATACCAGGCAGAATGAGTTTTAATTGAACATCTTTCAAGCTGCAGTACATGGAGCAGTTTGGATTAATGTTAGCAAATGTGGAGAGCTAATGTTCAGTTTCAGAGCATGCAGTAACTTTGTGTTTTATCAACATGCCAGACTGGAGCTTACAGCGTATTTATATGAATATTTACATATTCATAATACACTGTTACTGTGCAGATTCTACAATGTCACATTGGCGCTACATGGTGAGAAAATGCAAAAGCAAGTTAACATTATGGCTGTTTATAATCTCCAATATTTTTCCAATTGTCTTTATTTGCAGATGGCTTCTTGGGCCAACAGTTTACACAATAACTAATCAAACTAATTTGTTGTTGGCTAAGAATGTAATGCTTTGATTAGAAAGTTTACTTTCAGATCTATATTTCCCATATATAAGCTAAATTGTAGTGTAATTTGTAATTACTTGCTTCTCCACGCAGTTCAAGTTGGCAGAATTATGGATGAATACTCTAGAGAGAAAAAAGAAGACTAAGGTTCAGTACTTTGAGTTTTGGAGTTACTCACTCCGACAGAAGTATTGAAACCACAAATATATGAATGACAAGATGCTTATTGCACAGAGGTAGCCTATAACTAAGCCAACCATATTCATTCTAGTTCACTTATAAAAGCAGCAGCCTCTCTGTATTGTCATTGGGTCCCCATTTTTTGTTCAAAGAAATTGGCTGTTTCTTTCAAGATCCATGTTGTACTTAGATGTTTTCTTCCTAAGAAGGGAATGTTGTGTTTTATTTAAACAATGTGTCAATTCCATCCTTTGATTTGTTTTCAGTCAGCACATATTGAAATGTGCTACTGTTCTTACACTTATTTAAAAGCTCAAAGAAACACATGTATACAAATGTGCATATTTATTTTTGGATTTATATATATATATATATATATATATATATATATTTGTGTGTGTGTATAAAAAAATCCATATTGTTGCAATAGGCCAGACTACTTGATCCTGAGAAGTAGTGCAGTGCATGGGAAAGCAAGGTGTGCTCATGCCCTGTTAAAGTACAACATATTCTATTGAGGGGAAGCAATGGCCCCGGATGGTGATTTGTCTCCCTTTCACTCTGCCAGTGTTTCCTGCTTTCTTCTTCGTGTAAAGCATGAAACAAGAATGTTTCCAATGGATACATTCTTACTGATGAATTAAATGTAAAAGAAGGCACAAATGCTATTAGTGTTGATAAATCTGCATTTGAGTGGACAAACATAATTCCCAGGTTCTCCCAGGAATCACATCATTTTTACAGTATTAAAACCTACAATTATATATTCTTGCTTTACTATGTGATTTAAAGTGAAAATTTCTTGAAAGAATGAATATGTAGTTACTGTTTTTAAGTATTAATTGCAGAAGAACCAAATGCCTTTTTTTTAGTCCATGACTCCTACTTTTATTTCTTTCAAGTGCAGAATATTAAGAGCAGAAAATGTTGCTGGTAATCCTCTCCTGATTTCAAAATTTATGTGACAGTGAATGCAATTAATCCATTTTCTCATCACTTTTCCTGAGAAAATATGCACAGGCATGAAAAAGAAACAGCCTTGACTTGATAGAATAATATTCCAAACTCAGTTTATAAAACTTTAGGATAATAATTTGAAATAAAAAAAAAAATCTATCAAGTGGCTTAAATTTTTCGTGCCTCTGTAGTTTTTCTCTTAATATAGCATTAGAATAGCTCTGTCAGATTAAAAAAGGAAAATGTACGTCTGATTAATTCATGTTTATTTTGATCACAATCATGTTACCTCAGACCAGAACAGCATAACACAAAATGACAGAGATGCAACTTAATCTTAAACTATGCTATTTACTTATAGTCAGAAGCATGTACTTTTGGAATGAAAATCAAATTAATTGAAAGTTCATCATTCCCTTCCCTTCATTGCTCTTCTCTTCTTTTTTCAAAGGTAAATACAAATGTGGTGGTGTTATTTGGAAAGGTCTTAATGGAGGAACCAAGTCACCCTGAAGAAAAGAGGCTGGACAGAAGAAGAACAAGGGAAAATATAGGACATTACACTGCCATTTATCAAAAACCACTTTGTATGCTGCAGGAGGCTTCCTAAAGATGATTATATTAAGAGTGGCTAAGCCTTGCTTTTGCTTTATACCTCCAATCATTTTTAAAATGTAGCGTTTGATAGCAATGACCATCTGTGGCATTCAAAGCCCATTAATTTTATTGCAGGTATAGGTACGTACCAATGACTTAAAGAAGGTGACTGTATCCCAAGTTAGGAAGCCTGGCTTTTCAATTATTTTCAGATGTCTAAAGATCTGCCCTGATTAATTCCACCTTGCTGAAGCAAGTAAGTTTACAATAGTCAGGTAACTGAATGTATCATAGTGGAAATAAATAGCAGCCCATGCATGCTGAGCTGTCCCAAGTCATGGCCTGGATATGGTCTTTTCTGAACGAGAAATGGTGGCTCCTGGAGCAGTGAGACTCATCTCCTAGAGAGCTCAGGCAAGTGTCTAGAGTTAAGTAAATGGATCTAACACTGTTATGTGCTTAGGCAATTAAACACTACTGAACCTATCTCAGATAGTTTCAATTATCTCAGATAATTTCAATTATCCAGACAGAAAAAAGCTGGCATGTACATGCCAGGATGCTCCCATTCTTCCAGAGTAGTGTGCAGTCACTTGCACATTTTTCCTTTCTGTTTCTATCTTTGTGTGTCACTAAGCCAGATGTGTAAGAAGTGTATGCAGGTATGTATATTCTTTCCTGTCCTCAATTTGCAGCAGCCAATAATGTTAACACTAAAATAGGCGGCAGAGAATTGCTTTGTTTGGTGCTAAGATCAGAAATCAGTGGATACCTTCTCACTAAAGAGAAAAGCTATATACAGTGACTATTCTGTGGTATACAAAGTAATGTGCATTGCTATTCTGGAAGTTATTTCGCAGTGGAAACATTCATTATTATCCAAGGCAAGCATTTCTCCCTGTGAGCCACAGCCTGGACATGTAACTAAAACAATTAAAGTATCTGCTCTCTCAATTATGTTGTGTAATAGATGAAAATACACAATATGCGTCACATAGATAAAGTTATTGGTTTAGTAACAATCTGTTCTTAATTCTGCTGTATAGCACTTGCAAAAGGCACAGTAGTGTCTAGGTTATTTTTTGTGAAATACTGGGTTCCAGATCTGAAGCAATTTCTTTTGACTAGCGAGAGCTAGAAAGCTACATTTCTGTGTACTGCCTTGAAAATTTAGGGGCAGATGTCATGCAGCAGGGAGCAAACACTGGCCTAAGGAGATTTTTCAATGCTGTGGTGTCAGTGACATATTTAAATATCTGAAGGAACTAGCACAGTCCTTTACTTCTGACATCAATTTGACAAATTTGACTGTCTCACCTTTGCACATCTGCACCTTTCCCTAATAAGTTTTTCACACCCAGATACTGCTTAAAAGTGTTATTTTCCCTCCCTTGTAATATTTACATCAGGGGGTAGTACAGAAATAAATATTTTCTCTCAGGCTTTTGATGGCATTGCCTGTCAGGAATCATGCAGGCAGACTCCTTCACTATTTTTCATTCTTAAATATGAATTACTGTAGAATATTGTCTATTTATTCCAGGAGCTATGATTTCTGTGAATAACCTAGATATTTCTTAGAGTTCATTAACATTCTTTGTGACTTCTTTTAGCAATGAATATTAGGTCACTGCTTAAGGATTAATGATCAGCTGGAAGGTACCAAAGTACAATGCATAGCTAAAAACTATTAGCTCCAGGTTTTTTAGCAAAACAAAGCAATTCTTTTTCCTGCAAAAAAATACTCAAAGCCTCAAATACACAACAGAATCTTGAGAGACAAAGCCAGTATGTTTAAAATATTGTTTCATATACAACTCCTAAATTTGAGAAATTATAAAGAACTCATGCACTGTGTACAAGTGTGATTAACATTCTATCCATCTTAAAAGCATCTCTCTAGTATTAGTTATTAATTAATTTGCAACAGGTGTACATTAAATATTCACTTCATGCATAAACACCACCTGGAAAATAGTGGCTAGATATAAAGTAGAAAAACATCCTCTCTAAAAGAAACACGATAGAAGAAACATAAATTTTGTTTACAATTTGTATTTCCTTTTTTTTTTTTTTTCTTTGCAGCATATTCATGGGAACATTAGAACATTGAAAACTCATTGTGATAGCACTTCAATGGAAAAACCAAAGTCAGTTGAGAGGTAAGTATTCTGCTACTTTTACATGACAAAGTCAAGCCAATTTATTTCCAAAAAGCATCTTTCAGGTAAAGTATCTCAAAATTATCCATGCTGGAACATAAATTAATGAGATCTTATTATTTACAGAAATAACACAGGAACATCTTTAGTGGAGTTCATAAAGACAACAGGCCAAAATAAATGAAACGATACCAACTTGCTCACAACATGTACATGAATTTCCCAATAACCCACAAAATAAGTTCAGATTTACACTGCAAATACTTTCCCTTTAGCCCTGACTGAATAAAAAGAAGAGTTTCAATAAATTTAAATTTAATTGATTTTTTTTGTTTGTTTTGTTTGGGTTTGTTTGGAGTTTTTTTGTTTTTTTGTTTTTTTTTTTTCCTTTATGTGTATACCCGACGATTATCACTTATCCTTTTCATCTGTTTTGGTTATAATGCCATGGCCATAGTCATTTGACTATATATAAATGATAAAATGGAAAAAAACAAATCATATGATGTAACTGGTAATAATGTTTTACCATATCTAATAAACAATATGAATTATTAGAATTGGCGTATTTACCAACTACTTACTATTTCTGTAAACAGTTTGGAAAAGAAAAGGCATTTTCTCTTCAAATCTTTATTTTATGAAAAGAGGGGATTGATTACCACATGTGAGAAGACAGATATTTTTGTCATCTGTAAATCTGATCCAGCAGCGCATATAAAGGAGTCACGTAACTTGACCAGATGCATTTTGACTGACCTTCTATGTAAATGTAGTATCTGGTATTTCTTTACAATTTATGCTCCTTTTTAGCAGTTACACAAGGCAGATAAGCAATACTGACATCCTGTATATTTAGGAGATATGACTGAGATCCAAAAATTTTTGTGCATCTTCATGACATATTTTTCTCTTAAACTTAATTTCCAATAGTTTTTGAGTTATATAGACAAAAATTAGATTGCAAAATATTCAAGAATTTTCCTTGACGTTTTGAGACTTAAACATTTCTGTGAAAGCAAAAAGAAAGAAGATTCACTCTGCATTGGGTAAGCATAAGAGGAACATTCTCTAAAATATCCTTCAGATTAATTAAATACATCTCCCCAGCTTCACTCTAATTCTTTATTTAGACATGATTTTCAGTCTCAAATGATTATATATTTCCATAACTGGCCAATTTGTGAATACTTATAGCATAGACTACAATCATCCAGTTCATTGTTCTTGTATTTTTATAAGAAAGAACTATAATTTCTTGGCAAACAATACAAGCAGCCACTATTACAGCTCTTCTAATGGTGATGTTTGCTTCTGTTTTACATATTCAGTTATTTAATTTTGATGTACTTATAAAAAATAACAAATTTGACTTTAATGTTGACTTATTTTGTGGTTGGGGTTTTTTTGTGCGTTTTTTGTTTTGTTTTTTTAAAATGAAAATGTCAAAAGAATTGTAGAGGTGATGCTTGAAGATGATTAAAGGATATTTTATGCATTTAAATGGCTCCAACAACTGATGAAATTAAGTATCAGTATTTACCATATTACTGTCTAGCAACTGAGCAGAAGATGTGGAAATGTATGTTTGCCAATACAATGAACCAGATCATACCAGGTCATTTTATGCAGGACATAGATCAAATAGTCTCATGGGAAAAGAGTAATATTGTAAATAAGCAGTTATCAAATCAAGCTTAACTACATACTCAGATTATTCTGTCATGGAAGATCTGTGAGGCTGATGATGTTGGACATCTATGGTTACTTTAACCATCACTAGTTTTCTTCCTTTTGTAGTATTGACAACATTAGGTTTAATTTTTAAAATAATAAATTCTAAAAAAAAAAAAAAAAATCATTGCAATATATATTTGTATATATAGTGCCAAAATATGATTCATCGTGTCTGTTGTGAGTAGCTGCTGCTGGATAAGCAGCATGGGGGACACTAAGAAAATAAGAAACCCAAACAAGTGACAAAAACTCCTATGATCCCTCTGGTGACAAGCAAGCAGACACGTAGGCAGGACTGAAGGGTGTTAGTGAGAAAGATATTTGTCATAGGCCCTAAGCCCTAAACCAAGAGCCAGGCTGGAGGAGAGACAGTCCTTTAAGGACAGAAAGGTCTGGGAGGTTGCTTTTTACATACACTTTTATCACCCACTTTAGCAGGCCTGTTTCACTAAAAAAAAGCTTCATTTATGATCTGTCTTTTATTAAAGCTTATCTTTAGAGTGTGTAAGCTTTTCATGTGGCTTCTGTTATATTTGCTTTAAGCAATGTTAGACTTACCTAGAAGCTCTCTGGCTGACTGAAGGTCTTATCAGAGGTGCATTTAACACTTTTTTTCCAATTCAGAAATAGATTTACCCCACTTGGACATCTTTTCTGACTTATATGTTATAGTTTTACAGATATGGACTTGCCTCACCAAGTTGTGATGAACTGCCTTAGTTTAAATAAAAAAAATAAAGCACAGTTGGAAGAGTTTGGAATATTATTCATGAAAAAATACAACTGAACCTCTGACATTGTGTCAAACTTTGTTGAAAAGAAGAAAATTTGAAAATCAAAAAATGTAACTCCAAATGAGCTACTTCTTTATTCACTTCAAAGAAAGAGTTCAAGAATATATTTACACATATTAAAAAATGAAACAAAACCGATCTTTTGTCTGAGCTTGATCAGCTGTTTGGTGCCAAATGCTGAGTTTTTGATTTTTGGCTACTGAACTTGCAAGTCAGTGTCTCAGCTGTAAGAAGAAAGTATTCACGCTTTTATATAAGGATGGTGCTACTCAGAAATAGCTTTTGTTTAATTTTGTTGAAAGCTGGGTTTCCCTTGAAAAATCATAGGTCAGAAACAAGAGATTCTGAAATGCCTGGTTATACATCAGATATTCATAATTTTCCAGATTGCCAGAAGCAAAGGATTTCTGAAACAAGCATTTTTGCTCTCACTTTTTGTGCCTTAGTCAGAAGAAAAACAGGCAAAGAAGATTGTGCCAGGATCCTGATCCCATGCACACTGTTAATATTTTTTTTTCTTACAAATTTCAGACGCAGACTATTTATTTTATTTCAGATGTGTTTCTGTCATTGGTCAGAGTCCAAAAATTTTAACATGGGAACATTTTTTCAAACACGTGTAAATCCAGTTTTTGAAAACACTTGACTCTCCCCAAAGTTTTCTTCACTGGCAATCATTAATTCAATATTCTACTCCGATGAAGTCATCTAAAAAATTTACCCTTAGGAGTAAAGCTCCCATTGTCTTCTTTTCAAATGTGAAACCTTTCAAAGTTTTTTTTTTTTTAAGTTAAATGTTTCTTAAAGTTTTTTCCGTTCCCATTGGTAATGTGTCCCTCATATTTCCTTCTCTTCCAGCAAAGTCAATGTCCTCTCTAAGGATAATATAAAAGACTCAAAATTACATAGTACAATTCAGTAAAGCTTAAGCCATGTATTGTGAGCTATTTTTGTCCTCAATATGGTAGAGAGGATTTGACCTCACTGAATTTCTGTGAGTAAATATATACCAGCTCACCAAGAATCCTGCTCATAAACTGTCTTCATGTTTTCAGAATTTTGTATAATTAAGGATAGTCATAATGGTACACAGCCCTGAAACAACTCAGAAAATGAATGTGCTCTATCAGTGAAACAGAAATTAATTAATTAATTATGGGTTCTGGTTTGCTCCAGAAGGTGTGAACAACTGTACTGATGCCAAACCCATTGGTCTGTATTTACACACTATAGCTGAAGACTACTTTGCCACAGTAGAAACATGCAAAATTAAAGGGCTTGGGGACAGCTTCAATCACAGATAGTTCTAGCTACCAGATAATCATTTTAATGGGTGACTTTATATGAAAAGCAACACAAGTTTCCAACTCACTGCAAATCAAGTGACATACTGCATAAAATAAATATGTAACGGAGATAAAAAGTATATTTAACTTTATGTGGGCATGTATGGCTCATTGAAGGCTTTCACACTTTTCATGCAATTTCTTTGAAAAAGCTATGAAATAGAGTGTACCAGGGAAAACCTTTTTATAATAAAGTATAAAAGAATTGCTGATGGATAGTAACTGACAGCCAGATACTAAAATGAAACTTTAAAACTAAAAATAAAAAAAAAAGAGATCTATGTCTTTACTTAAGAAAAACAGTTAGATTCCCTAGTGTTCCTATAAGTCATAAATAAAATAAGTTTATTAATCTTACATAGCAAAGACATGAATGAGCGAAGCTATTATTGTACCAAGCATTTTCTCCCTAATATTTAATCAGTATCAAGGTGACTTTATCCAGGAAAATCTAGCATAATACTTTACCTACAACTGAAAAATGGACACAGAATCTTGAACACTTTATGTACCAAAACCAACTGCATATTATTTTTCTGACTTAAATGAACATAAAAGCACATCTTTACTCTTAAACCACTTTTTAGTGTAATACTCTTTAACACTCCCCTTGAAAATTGCTTTCAGGTTGCAGTCAGAGCATTGTTGGTTTTTTG
Source organism: Sturnus vulgaris (assembly GCF_052056855.1). Lineage (NCBI taxonomy): Eukaryota > Metazoa > Chordata > Aves > Passeriformes > Sturnidae > Sturnus > Sturnus vulgaris. The sequence continues at coordinate 78,777,598 of NC_142243.1, read as the reverse complement.
ACCATGATATTTTCTGTGGCTAGCATGATAAGACCTTTACAGTTTCATAAATAGCAGGTGAAAGGACAATTTATGTTATGAGAAATTTGGAAAACTTTGATAGCAAACATTTTTGGTTTGTTTACTCCTAACATTAAACTAATATATTCTAAAATCAGAATCTGATTAACTACAGCATAACCAACACTTCTTATATTAGGGACTATTAGGGGCTACTCTCACTATTCTAGTATCTACACATTTTTTTGTTTGTTTCTTAGTATATATAAATATATATTTCTCGGTATATAGATCTAATATATAAGTATATATATACATACACACACACCCTTTGTTGTTTCTCAGTATAAATCTTACTCATTAATGCTTCCACTGCTCTTTGCATCTTGAAAATTCTTGTAGTTTTTTTTGCACAGGCCAAAAAGAGAAGCCTTTTTGGTATGTGTGAAGCAAATTTGTCATGTTATTCTTTAAAAAGTAGCACATCATTTTCAGAAAGCATTCCATGTCTGTTGCATGCAATAGAATAAACTTAACATTTAAAATGTTTTATCGCATATTTTTGATGGTATCTTATAATACTTTTATTTAGGATAAGATTTTTGGGATTTCAACTATTTCAGTTCAGCTATTCTCTTTGTTCTCACACACTCTCCAGAGATCAATTCAAATACTTTGTTGAAGAGAATAATGCTTTTACTTTGATTAAGTGCTCACATTTATACAGAGATTTTTTATTTAAGGTGAAATTTTCTTGGTTGCAGAATACTTCCTTAAGAGCTTAAGATTTCCTTTCAGAAAATCTTTAGACCTTGAGACTGCACAATCTCCTTGTGAAACTGGATTCTCATTTTCTATTACAACAAATGCTTTAATCCTTGATATTTGAAAGAAAACCTTGAATGAGTACCAGCATAGCATTGACATATCCAAAGAAATGGCTTTCTTACTGAACTGGCTGTATCTTTTGAATTAGAACTCTTTTAGTATTTGACTGACCTATTGCATAAACTTGAATTATTTGTAAATTGTGTCTATAGGTTCAGGTTTAATTTTTAAAAATGGGTGAGCAAGAAAGAATGATGCATAAGTTGCTGAAGTTTCCTAGGAAATATTTGACGTCTGAGTATCCTGAGGTAATCAATTTTTATTTAATCCTTCTTATTTGTATTAATAAGTCTTCAATTAGTTAATATTTCAATTACACTAATAAATTACAGCCTTTACATCTGGTATTTTCATTAAACTGATAAGGAGATTTCGGGTGCAACAGAAACTACTCAAATATCTTGACATCAGATATCGACATGCCTTTTAATACACCTTACTGGTTTGTTAATTGTATTTAGGTCATCAAGTACTTTGAAGTAGACCCAGCTTGTTTTAGCTCAGTTAAGGAGGAAACTAACTATCAAAATGGGAAACAGAATTTTCAGGATCATAGAATCACACTTGTTTTTTTTAGGCTGGAAACAACCATAAAGATCATCTAATTCCAGCCATGACAGGAACATCTTCTCCTAGATCAGATTGCTCAAAGCACCATTCAACCTGGCCTTGAACACTTCCAGGGATGAGACATTGATAACTTCTCTGGACAACCTATTACCAGTGCCCCAACACCTCAAAAGGAAGAATTTCTTTCTAATAACTAGTCTAAATCTACCTTTTTTCAGTTTAAAGCCATAAACCCTTTTCCTGTCACTGCATGCAACTGTAAAATGTCCATCTTCAGATTTCCTTGCAGGCTCTCTTTAGGTACTGGAAGGCTGCTGTGTGTCACTGAAGAAATTATAGAAAGTCAGAAACAGAGAACCTTTTTTGCTATAGCAGACACCAAATTGAACACTGGGCTCAGTTAAAGCTTTAGTTAATATCCACAGATTTAGATGACCCTGGTTTAGACTTCAGGTCAATCTTTGTGACCTATGTAACAACAACATTGTACTAAAAATATTGAATTTCAGTTGAAATGAAAGCATGAAAGAATAAATAGAGGGAAACAATATATTTCTAATTCTTTTCTATGCACACTTTTACCATGCTCACTTTTGTTTGAGAATTTCTCTGAATCAGGAAAATAAGTATAGCAATAATTTGTTCTGGAAATTGTCTGAAAGTCTCTCATGGCAACTAACTAGTTAGGAAACACTCATTAGCTGAAATTAAAATACGGATTATTTCAAGTCCAGTGTAGCACTCATTAATTACCTGCATAAATATATATATTATTGTGTGTTTAGATCAGATTTCAAAGAGTGATGTTTGTTATATAGCATTTTACATTAGATTTGTTGATCTGTGCACTCATAAGAATTTCCAGGGAGTTTTAATTTTTTTATGTTGTGTTCTAAATAATTTCACTTACACCATAAGAGTGGAGTTTCTTTTCTTCCAGAAACATAATTTAAATACATATTGTTTGCGAAATATCTAAGAGAAAAGGAAAATTCCATTAAAAATAACTATAATAATGATTCTCGCCACATTTTTTTCTATCTTTAACCCATATTAGCTTCCTAAGCTTAGAGGAAAAAACTGAAAATAGAAATATTTATATCTGTGTCCTGGGTATTATGAAATCCAAGCAGTTTTACATGAACTTTGTGGCATCAGGTGTTGTGATCAAAACTTGTTTAGTATTCTACTTTTTTTACTTAAGGCCTTCTGAGATACTTAATTTTTCTGATTTAAAACAAATTCTGGGAATAGCATCCCAGATGCAAATAATAGCTGAGAACTTGGCTAAGGTTAAGAAGAATTAAAAGAAAGTCCATAATTAGTTCTTCATCCAGAATGTTAGACTATTTAGATAAGAGGTCACTTCACTCACAGCCAGGAAAACTTCAGCCAAATTTCTAGTATAATTGCAGTTTCATTGTCTGAACATGGTATCACTAAGACCAAGATCTTAGAAATTAGAGAAATGAATTTGACATTTATGTGGAAAGGATACATCTTTCCACTGTATTGGAAAAATGGGTTTTTTTAAAGGAAAAGAAAAAGGTAGCAAAAGGTAGAGCCTTTGTGCCTCAGGGCATAGGCTCACCCTCAGCTGGTGATTAGGAAGTGAGTCAGTTAATGCACCATCAGCTATAGAGACTATTCCTGCTGTTTCCACTGAAGTGAGTAGGCCTAATTTCTGGTGGGAATAATGTGCTGAACTAGAGAGATCTGTGGTCTGATTTTTATGGTGGCCCTTGTATTTCATAAAAACCCTCTTCCATTCAGTTCTAAGATACTTTTAAAGGGTCATTTGTTAACTCTGTCTGCAAACATATAAGGGCACTTGAACCAGTACAGCTCAAATTCCATCTAGAAGCATTAAACCTTACTAGAGGCTTTTAAAATAATTAATAGTCTGAGTAAGTTCATTATCATTTAAGATCTATTTTAGCTACACATATTAATATTCTGTTTTTGTTGCAAAGCTATTTAGATACTGCCATTCATTGATAATAAGTCATTTATTCCTCATTAACTGTTAGGATGGATGTAGATACTCATTATAGCAAGACAACAGACTCATTTAACTGCACACAGTACTTGATTATACACATGAACACTGACTGGAATGCAAATTTCCTTCTACATAAGTCTCATCTTGTTTGTTATTCTCACCATGGGATAAAGTATCTTATCTGCTGTGCTTTTTTTCTTTTTTAGTATCTGTCTTAAATGGCAAGGAAGAACATCATAAAGATTCGTGATAATCTCAATTTGGGTAAATACTGGCACAAGAAATAAAGGTTTCCTCACATAAACTGCTGTTCAGTTTTAAAAATGTTCTGTGAAATCATGTGTCCCTGCTTGACAGTTCTCCTAAAATCAGTTCAATCTTAAAATAGATGAGATTCATATTTTGAAAATGTAAGGCTTTAACAAATACTCACTATAGTGCTCTTGGACACAAGCTTTGTTTTCTGCTGAAATACCAATACTCTGTGTCCCAGCTACAGAGGTCAAAGGCCAAACTCTCCCTGTCAAATGGAAGTAAATTGTATTCTCTGTCATCTTCTACTCTACAGTAAGTGTGATGAAAGTGGTGGCTTCTTTTATTTCTGTATATCTGTATTTTCTTTGTTTTTCCTTTTCAGTTTTACCTGTTTGCATTTATTGAAAATAAGTGTATGTATGTGCAGAAGAACTGCAATCATCCTTCTGTTATTAGTAAATACCGTGGCACATCTACAGCCAGGGCACTGTACAATCCTTTTAGTCATGTAAGAAAATTACAGCTTAGGGACAAGCTGAGGCTTTGTGTGATAGGTAGGTCAGGCCTACTGCTCTATCTCTTGAAAGGAGCTTTGACTCAGTAACACAACTGCATTTTTTATACAAAAAATATAAAATAATTTTATGTTGTTTTCCCATGGCCTTACTCAAGGCTTCCCACTGCAAATATGTATATGCATACATTTTGCAAGATACAGGCTCATTCCCAGCTAGTGTACATAGAAACTTTTCTGTACGGTCAAAGATATTTGCTCTTTTTGAAGGTAAATAGCTCTCTTCTTAATTGCAAAGAGTAGCTCCACATATTCCTTCTTGAAATACAAGGGATAGGTAACAGAAGTGTGCAAAGCAGCTTAAAAACTGGAAGGAGAACAGAGTTATGTTTTAAAGAAAAAAAAACTTCATTGAGTCAGTTGTCCCAGTTTTGCTGTTTGGCTGGTGGAAGGCCTTGAAAAGAACTTAGCAGCTGCCTAGAGCAATAGCTCTTTCCCACTCTGAACTGAGAAAATTGCATTGGTCTTTACCACCAATTAACACTTCACAAACAGAAATTCAGTTTTAGTGTGGGTAAAGTCATTTTATACTTCTTTCTGCATAATGAAGTGACCTCATTGAATCTGGCATTGTGTTACATGGATATGCAGACAATGTGATATCTACATGTGTTGCATTTATCTTCAATGTCACACATACATCATATGTGTATAGTTGCTTAAGACATATCTAGACATGATAACTTAAACAAAAAAGGTTATTAAACAATCATCTTTTACCTTTTCTTTCATATTTGAAACTTATCAGTCTGACCATCTAGATTTTAAGAATGAAAGTCCCAAATAAACATTCTGAAAAGAAGACCTAGGAAGAAATCTGTGTGGTCAAAGCACAATTTTATACTGCAGAATAGCTCCTCTGGGAAAACTTTGACTAGCTTTATTGGCAACCTTTGAATAGGAAGGAGACAAGACATTCAGGATCTTGCAGGACTAAACTGTTCAAAGATCTATGAAAAAAGCCAGTGCAGAATATGCTGTTTATAGTAATTCTGAAACCTCCTAATTTCTACCAGCTGAAACCAGTTTTCCTGATCATATGCTCTCAAAAAGTAACCACATGAAAGACTTTTTCCATCAACATTTGGATTTTCTATTCTCTTGTACTTCCTTCCTTGTCCTTAGAAGCTTTTGTTTTCTAACTACAACATATATTTTGGAAATCCTGTTACTGAGAAAAAGATGTCAAATTAATGCATCCGTGAATAGATAATATAAAAGACTACAAATATTTTTGAATCAGGCATTGGAGAATAATAGAGACAACATTAGAATATGTCATAGATTCCATGGCCTGAATTTTTTTATACTATGTCATGCTTCCAGAATTATGCAAATGCATTTTCAGTAGCTTAATTCACTTGACAATTTAGATGTTTAAAAAGTTATTAAAATATCGAATATTTTAAGAAATCCTTCTAGTAAGTAAATTACTACAATGCAATTTATTAAGTGGACAGCAAAACTGAAATTCCTTTTATTCCATGAATCTCCCCAAAAATATAGGAAACTATGTTTCATTATCCTAGTAAGCCATACTGAAACTTTCAATAAAGCAAGTGCTATTTATACTTCTCTTTAAAGTGCACAGTTTAATTGGCAAAATGTCAAGGCTGATTCAATCAGATTGGTGGCACGATCAGTGACAACATTCTGCAAGTATTCTGATTCACATTAGAAATTGAAGACATATGTTGTGGGAGAAGATGCCTTAACAATGAAAATATTGCTGGTTCAGACAGATGGTGAGTTTTTAGTAAGGAAAATGAGAGCAAGAATATGACAGCTGAATAAAAGTTAAAACCTATTAAAACTGACAAGGTCAAAGATTGCATGGGACAAGAAGGAGGTGGATTTCAAAATAACTGTTAAAAATAATACTTTATAAAAGAAAAGTTTTCTCTCCATAATGATCTTCATAATGAAAAACATTTGCATTTTTTTTTTCCTGGATGCATAACTGGTGCAAAACAGGCACTGTTGAGGGAAAAAAAAGAGTCCCTGAAATTCATTCAAGGTTTACCTCTTTTTAGCTTGCACATCAGTACTGCTTTATGTTTCTGGACTCTATTCAGAACTACTCGTTCAAGGCCAGACTGTATAGCTTGTAGTCACATGAGTGAACATGTAAGTTCTTCTGCTATAGCCAATAAATTTAATTGCTTATTTATAGATTGGCAACACCGTATGGGATTCTCTGTTCCTTTCCATTTCCAGACAGTGACTTTAAATCTTTGGCCATTTTTTTTTTTTTTAGCTGGTGAGTGTTCTTATTTTATCTTCTACTTAAGATTATATGTCTATATGTCTACACTTCATTAGGTAGACTTCAATTTGGTGCCAGGCATCAACAGCACTTTTCAAATAATACAAATAAGAAAGTTTAAAAGTAAAATTAGAGCTTGAAATGTAAAACACTAAAATTGCAACCATTTAAGAAAGCCCACCTCCAAATGCCAGATTCCAATCACAATTTATAAATTAAACAGCTTAGTCAGTGTTAGATAATCTCATAAAAAAGAGAAGATACAGAAATCGAGAAAATACACTGATGAGATAAAATGGTATTCTTTGTATGAAGACTAGTTTGAACATAAAAGTCATTTTATTTACTTTGCATGATGATAATATCTTTTCTGCTGACAGAAAAAATAAAAATTCTCCTCTATCAAACATTAAAGAATAATATTTTATTTATGGTCATTCAGGTTTGAAATTATTAATCCTAAAATCACATTGAATCTTGATAAAACCTTTAAAAATTAAATTAAATTTAAGAGATGCTGGTTGTCCAACATCGAGGATCCATAATGCTACTATTCCAGATTAGATAATATTTTCTTATAACTCTAATGCTGATCCAGCTTTATAAACAGGTCCCATTAGTTCACTGATGTTTATATCAGGCTTTTACTTTCTCCAGTAAATATTTTCTGGGATATTTCTTTTAACAAATAACTACTAATACTTGATATTATCTTTTTTAGGTGAGTGTCATTAAAAGGACAGAGCAAGTTGCAAGATATTTTTTGTAAAGAATTCTATTTTCTGCCTAGCACTAAGCAAAATTTCATTAAAGGTATCTGCTGGATGACACTTCTGCTTTACTGTGTATTGCTAAAAAGCCTCTTTTAATAATTCTTATAACAGAAATAAAACACATGTACCCAGTTGTGGCATACTCATAGGAATTTAGGACAAATCTATACATCACCATCTCAACTCTTATTTACAGTTTTGCATACACAATCCTTTGGAGTACCTTAACTTGAAACAGACAGTTCTCCCTCTGAAGTATTTTGTAAAAAAATGTCATATCCCAACCCTTTTTAATAATGTTGCCTCTTACCTTTTACAAGAAGGGAAGAATATGCAGATGTATTATCCAGGCTTACATGGATGCCAGTATCAGAGCAGAATAGAACTGAGAAAGTCTTGAAATGTGCTTTCCTATTCAGCACTTTTTCATGAGAGAATCTCATTTCAGATGGTGTGTTAAGTACAGCTGATCTAGCATGTATGGGTAACCTAAACAGTAAAACACTTAAAGTATTTTTTCCACTTTTATTGGTGATTATAAAAGATCAGTATGTGCATCTGTCTCAGTCAACCTTAAATTCAACATAATTCAGCATGAAAAAATAGTATCTATATTCTACAAAAGAAAAGTTAAAACTATGTAAGGAAATCATTAGGAAACAAAGAAACTTATTGTAAGGGTGAATGCTGGGCTTGCCAGGCTTTTGCACCACTAATTAGTGGTTTGTCTCAGTCTCCTCTGTTTTTGTTCGGATCCAGGATTATTAAAAAGGCAATCAGGCTGGATTCTCGTATTCGGACTTGGTTGTTTATGATATCTTATCGAAATTTACAGAAAGAATTGCAGCACTTCTAGCTGCTTGCTAGAAGTAGGAAAAATGACTCCAAGCTGATCCTGCTTCAAGGCCTTTTAAAGCTAAACAGACCAATAAAAGTTTTACACCTATATTATTTATACTTTTAACCCAATAATAGATTCCCATGACCCTTAGAGTGACTTTCAACTGACCAATCTAAAGGTAACTACCTAATTTCCGTGAAGAAGGAAGAGAAGAAGATGAACAAGAATAAAGACACCACCCAAAACTCTCCATCATGTCCCCTAACTACCACTATACATAAAACCCTCAAATTTAAAACCCATCACCCAGTGAAAATACACACATATAACCCACTACACATTTGTGATTTCTAAATCATTTTTTTTATTTACAAATCTTCTCCAAGGTTTCAGGCCCAGTGCAATGTTTTCCAGGGGATCTGTGCCTGGAAGCACAGAAAGCTCAAAAACTCCATTTTCCTGAGATCCAACAACTTCTAAGAAATTTCTCTTTGATTTTTGAAAGTATTTATGTTGGAGAGAATGATAGGCATACATTTATACAACCTTCATGAAACTTTGGGTGTTTTGTATTCTGTAATATGTAACAGCCCTACGCCAGAATCCTTCTGTAACAAATTCTTATTATAAAAGGAATTATATCCTTTTTTCATTCTAGTCATCAAATGATTACTGCGTGCAATATAGATAGGATTTCAGGAAGCATTACTGGACTTCAGCATAGCAAATAAAGGCTTTTCTGCTGAGTAAAAATATGGTGTGGACAAAGCTTTCCTTTCCTTTGTAAGATAACATCAAACCTCCATCCCTCAGGACTGATTTTTTTTACTGAAAGCATAATTCCTTCTGATCCAATTGTGAGTTCCAACTGTATTAAGACTGAGGGCTGGAATTCTGCCACATCCATCTAAGAATTTTCATTAGATAAAATTATGTGCTTAGACTTAAGCAAAGATTTAAACTCTTGTTCAGTCAGGATCTATGTCAGTACCTTGGCAGGAGCTCAAAAATACAGCTAAAAAAAATTAACAAAAGAAGGGCCTTTTTAAGGTAATGACTTCACCTATAACTTCACTGAATGTACAGTCAAGCCCAATAACTGACAAAGAAGTTTAATTTAAACATAGAATCAAATTTATATGATTTCTTAGACAGCAATGTGAGATGAAGCTTTGTTCTACCTGCATGCAAAAGATTCCTATGCACTTCATGATATTAGAGCAATTAATTCCCCTTCAAAATTTAAAAATATCCAGGGGCTTATATTTTTTTAACTGTAAATAGATCAAAACAGAAAACCTGTTACATTTGAACTGCAACTTGTAAAATTGTTTACTACCTATATCTAAATTAGACATATTAATTTTTCATTATTTTAAAATTGTTATAGATTTTATATTTCTTTATCGCAATAAAATTTAGTATTACTTATATACTGCTTAAACAAATAGACTTGATTCCTTAGGAAAGCAAAATAAAGTTCATGAAGAAAGCAGTCACTAACTGGAATGAAACATTATAGTGAGTATTTAAACTGCAAGAGAAAGAATTCGTACCCCAAACCAGGTAACTAACAAAATAGGAAAAAAAAAACAAAAAAAACAAACAACAAACTCCAGCAACACAACCCTTTCTCTGATCTATTTTTTTTTGGATCTCCATTTTTAATAATAGATGGGGTTTGTATTTTACTTATATAAATGTAAGGTCAAATCTATCTACATTGCTTTGTTGCCCATCCAGAACTTCTCAGTGTCTTCCTCAGTGCATTTCTAGATCATCTAGGACCTTTATTTGATAACTTAAAACATTCAATTTTTGCAAGTCTTCTCTGCATTAGAGTAGCCACAGCACACCACAACTAGTGTTCATATTTTAGCATGAACTTGCATTTCTGTTCTTCGTGAAATTTAATATTTTCTTGTAAATTCAGGTTTTGTACTTTGAGAAAACAGTTACATTTCTTTTTCAAATTAAGCTTAGCTCACCCTGCATTCTAAATAGTCATAGAATCTTTGAGATTAAATAGAAGTGCTGTAGCTAGTAGAAGAAATTAGCCGTTGACCCAAACAGAAAAAGCAGAGATTACAACATAAATTACTTTATCAATTTTAGACTGGAGAAAAAAAGTTTGATGCCAAAAGAGATTCTCATCACATGATTGTTGCTTAAAAGAAAATCAAGCGGTCTGGAAAAATTAAGATCTACCAATTGCAGCATTTAGTTTTGAAACCATGTTGTCAGCTGGGGATGCTGGTACACTTAGAAATAGTTATCAATTTTACTTGTTAATTACAAAAGACTGGAAAAAGAGAAGACATGTTTGATTTCCCAAAAAAAAGTTCTTTGATGTACAGTTGGGTCCTTAGCAGCCAAGGAAGTGAATTAAAAACTGTGTAGAAACTATGTCCAGAAGAAAGAATAGTTCCTTCTAATTTAAAAGTCGCATTATACTTTCATAGGTGGGTCACAAGTAATTTCACAATTCACAGAAAATCTGAAACTTGAATATGTCATAAATAATTGGTATGCCTCAGATACTAACCCTACTCAACAAATTTTTCAGTCACCTGAATAATTTTTCAGTCACCTGAATGCATGGGCCCTGCTATTGTGCCAAGATAAACAGCTGAATTCACAGAGCTCATATGATTTGGGAAGGAATGAATACCCAAATAAAATTCTAATCTTTTTTTTTTTTTTTTTTTTTTTTTTTTTTAGAAAAAAGAGATCAGCTAAATACTATCCACAAGTTTACAGCCCCTGCATTCCAAAAATAACATAAACTAAGCATGTATTATGTAAATGAGGAGAGAAAATATTTACCTATACTGTGAAAACCAATTTTTAGGTGTCATTGTGTGGAAGCCCAACCCTGGGGCCTGCCAGAGACACAACAATCTCCATGCCCTGGAGGGAGAGACACTGAAGCTGCCAAAAGGTGACATGGTGACAAAAGGCTTCCTCCCCACTGGCCTTTGCTGTTTTATGTTAATGTACCCAGTTCTGTACTCCCCATTGGCCCACACTACCCTTTCTACCCGTATGTGGTCCCTCCCTAGAATGTTGTCCCTTCTCCTAATCCCCATTGGTCCCAGTTTGGTGCAGCGTTCCACCCCATTACCCTATTGGTTTTCCCGGTCCCTTACCCCACCTCTGCACCACTTTCCCCTGTTCCCATTGGACCCTGATGCCCTGATCCACCCCTTTTTCCCTATACTTAAACCCAGCGCCTTCCACGTCGTGCATCTTTTGTCCCTGCACCCCATTGATGTGTGGCTGCCGATGAACCCCTTGGGAGCTCCATACAAAAGACCCTTCCCGCCTTTCATTCGCCAGCTTTGTCCTGCCATCAGCAGCGAGCCGGAGCGTGTGTGGGGGTTTGTGTGCAGGCCTGCTGCCTGGATCACTGCCTGCTGGAGATGCTCCGGGAAGGCAGCGGCACCTGACCATCACCACGCACCGCTACATCATTGCGCTCTTATAGAAGCGGCAAGTTCAAAATAAGGAACTATCATGCCTCTGTGTCCCCTGGTTCTTCTGAAATGGAGAAGAGAGTGTTCAAACCTCTCAAAAACTCTTGTTTTAAGCATTTCCCATTTGTATTGCTGAGTCAAAGGAGAGCTCTGTGTCTAACATCATGGGTGTGGAGATGAATATTTTAAGCTACCAGGTCTTGAACTCCTCCTTCCATCACTCTTCTGTATGTTCTTACACAAAAGGCTTCTGTTCTTCATGTGTCACTCAGTAACATGGTTTGATACCAATTAAGTCTTAGAAATTTTGTTTAAAACAAAAGACTATTTTTCTGTTAGATTTTTCAGTGCTACCACTCTTATTTTCCAGAATATATGGCAGTGATCCTAGAAAGATTTTTAATTTATTTCTTTTTTAATCCTCATCCATTAGGAGAAAGGATATTTGCTCTTAAATCATAGGCAAAATGAAACAATGCAGTTAATCACCAAGCAGAAATCAAAATAAATTTAACAGAAGAGTATTTAGATGACAGATTGAAGATTGGCATATATCTCTCAATTGCAATTGACAACATTTTATTATGTAAAGCAAAAAAGTGCCTGTATACATACTTGTCTATACTTCTAAACACTTTGGGGATATGTAAGTAGAAGAATAAATGTTAGACATCATTTAAGAAGGTTTATATTCTGTAATGTATAATAATATGGCAAAGGGAATTATTTAATAAAAATATTGATTTATAAAAGAAACAGGGGGCTTCTTGGCATTGCCTATCTTATGCTAGCTGGACTCTTTCTATGCAAATAGACTCCATGTTTACATCAGCTAAGCACCTAAAACTCAGACTACATAAACTTGTTGAACACTTACATAGCAAAAGCAGCATAATTTATTTGGCAGCATCCTAATTATTTTGTATTTTACCCCTTTAGAAATGGGGTTGAAATGTGTTTTATTTTTAATAAGCCTTATGTTACTGAGCTATAGCTTTGCCTTCATAGTTTTATATGACAAGCATGATTACAGAGTAAAAAAGATAAATTAACTGTCCTACACAATAAAGTGGATTCTCTGCTTCCCTTGGCTCTGGTATGTAGTTACTTGACGGTGATTTTCAACTTCACTACTTAAATTTAAAAAAATCTTAAATAAGAATCAGTTTTTAATGCTGTCTATCACCTATATGATAATTGTAGTAATACTGTTGGCATTCAGAAGTCTGTAAATATTTTTTACAGTCTACTAAAGTGTTTTGATGTGGTATTTATCAAACCAAGGAAAATACAAAGAAAAAATAAGATGCACTATTATGAATTAAAAGATAACAAAGCCAATACCATAGAACTGATTCATAATGTTTGTATACTTCTACTATACTCAACTATGGCTGGAATTTCATCATATTGCCAAAAAAATTTATTCCTTTGGGTTTTGACATTCCCTCCTTTAGCACAGAGAATTAGAGATGAGGTAAACACAAAATCATTGGTTTATTTGAAATACTGCCAAGTAAATTCTATTTGCTGGTATTCACAGCCTTCTTCATCCTTACACCAGTTTCTGACTGAGCAGGAGGCAATCATATGAGTCAAATGTTCAGCCTATGACAAAGAAAGTATTTTAACATCAACACATTATTACAGGTTGCAGATTTAGCACAACTTTTGGAGGGCTGGACATTTTCAGAGGGAATGGCCTGGCCTACTTTTGGTACTTAACCGCTATAAATTTTGACTTGGATGTATTATTTGAACACATTAACTACTAAAAATAGTTATTTATATTTATATACCTATATATCAGATAAATAGTATACATTTATTTTTATTTCTCTCCAACGGTAATGGTCTAAAGGGTTTTTATTTTTCCTGGTTTTATATATTAATATTTCTGGCAAGAGAGAAAACTAAAATGTACATAAACATTTTTGGAATTGTATGGTAACAGCAAAGATTGTGGTAATATCATAATTCATCAACTATTATAGATCTTGACTGCTGCTACTATCATATGCAGATTTCTGTAAAGCTCTTCTAAAACAGTGGTATTACATGGTCAAGGGTAACTTATCAAAGCAATTTTTATATTTTCTAATAAATTAGAACATATGAATGTATGTCAGTAAGATTATACATGCTATATATTTTTTTATAATTTTCTTTTAGCCTTACTCATTGTGAGGCCAAACCCAAGAATAAATCTGCAGCAATTTCCTTACATTCAGTGTTTTGCAATGAAGAAGTTCTCAATGAGAGTCAAGCTCAAAAATCTGTAATCAAAAATTTATGGCAATTTTAAAGAAGTTTTTGAAAGGCATATCTTATATTACAGTTGCATAACAGGAAAATAGTTAATAAAAATACATTTTGAAAATAAATTTAATACATTTTAAACTGACAACTTAGCAATATGAATCAATCAAGTTGAATGACAACATAAATGCCATGCCAAGAATTCTATAATTAAGGTGATTTTTCATAGGAGTCTTGGAATTAAAGTGGAATCTGAGTTTGTCTCTGGAGAAAATGGTAATGGAGATACATTTGACCAGACTTTAATTGTATATGGGTGCTACTCTATTTTCTTAATGACTAATAGGTTTATTCTTTGAAGGAATGCTTAAACAACCAGCACAAGTAGGTTGAGTAAAGTGAATATAAACCAAAATTCAGTCCAAATGTTTTTCCTTGTAATAGCTCAGACTGAAAGTGCAGCATATTCACACAAACTACATTATCAATACTCATACAAAGAGATCTTCCAGAAAAATCATCAACTCTAAATTTAAAGAAGAAAATAAACCCATAGAAACTTAGAAAATGAAGGGATTTAAGTTCCTATTGAAATTACGACTTCAGCTAGGTCAGTTGTAATAACACTTACTGCTTATACACAGACATTTGAAAATTGCTGTTACAGAATTGTCTTGAATATAAGACATAAAAAGTTGCCACAAGAATTAAATCTTTCAGATGTTGTAAATGTTTTCTTTCCTTATATTTAGTTGAACTGTATTGTAATATAGTTTCTTGACTGACAGCTAAGTTGATTCTTATTCATATTTGTATTTCCAAAATACTCTTAGAAGTCTATTAGAGGGCAGGAGCTCTTTGCCAAATGTGAGCCAAGAAGACAATCCCCATCCAAAGAATTTTCAAACTAAGTAGAAGATGAGACAACAGATGGTCTTAGACAGATGGCTGCAGGCAATGAGTGGTAAAATAAAGCCCAGAGATGATACTAGGCAGTGGTTTTAAAGCTCTGTGAGTTTAACGATTGTCAGATGCTTTGAAGATAGCATGAGAAAACATAATTTTAATTGGGGTTCTGAGGAATTGCAGTGAAGATCTGAGGATATCTATAGGGGCTTTTTCATTGAGTGAAATTAAAATTTTTAATGTATATGTCTATCTGTTTAGCTAGATATATACATACCAATATATTCATGCACACATAGATAACTGTCTGAAAATCTTACAAATGATGATAACTTAAGTTGTATTTGGCCATTAGATTCCCCTCCCTAAAGTGAGATAAAATGATAGATGGAAGGTAATTTAGACAAGAACCTGAAAACTATTGTTCAGGAAACAACTAATTTACCAGTGCTGAGATGGCTTGGTGTTATCTTATGTCATTGGGTTTGCATGGATGGGTTTTGGCAGTGGGCAGAGCTATAGGGGTTGGTGTCTGAGAAGCTGCCAGAAGCTTCTCCCAATATCCGGCAGAGCCAATGCTGACTGGCTCCAGGACAGACCCACCTTGGGCCCAGGATGAGCCGATCAGAAAGGATAGTAGCACCTCTGTGATAACATATTTAAGAAGGCAAAAAGAATTATAGTGAAGATATAATTGTGCTCCAGTTGCAGATGGAAGTGAGAGAGTGGCTTTGGAGGGCACCTGTCATCTATCCAGGGTTAGCCTTGGACTAGACTAGACTATGTCTAAGTCTTCTTAGACTAACCTAAGCCTGTCTTTCATTCTGAAGATGTATTCCTTCAGTTAAACTAGTATTTTAAACCAAACAATGTTTAAGTGAATAGCTTAACAAAGTGTGTTCTTTTGAACAGTATCCCTGATGAATCAGCTCTGTGATGGATCTTACGCTTTTATGAATGAACTCAAGTTATTGACAAAACTTAAGCTCCATACAACTTTGAAAGAAGTTTCAGGGTTTTGTAGCTATGAGGAACAAGAAAACAAAATTCCTGCATCCAGTAAGGCACTTTGAGCTCTGGTGGAATACAGGCTCACAGGTGGAAATTTTGCATTTTTTTACAATGTGCCTTGACATGACCTTCCATTCACAGTGACAAGGATTCATGGGGATAATGTTTCTCTGATTTCTGCACCAATTGACAAGTGTAATTAATAATCTACTGGTGCTGAAGAGAAAACAACTATTAATTCAGATACCAATAACCAAGGAGCTCACATAATGTCAAAAATCTTAGTTTTATTATGTTGTTATTTAAAAGAAAAAAATGCAGGTTGACCACACTTTTTTTAACTAACTTCTACCAGAAACTTGAGTTACTTCATTTGAAACCAGTACTAAGAACCAAAGCCCAACAAACTTTAGCAATTTTGTGGCAATATTAATGGCAAATGGTTCTGGGAATAGTCAGTCAACAGGGAAAGCCAAGTGGGATACTGTGGTAAGTTGACCATGGCTGAAAGTCAGGTGCCCATCAAGCTGTTGTTTCGCCCCCTCCTCAACAGGACAGAAAAGGGACAAAATAAGATGGAAAAGAACACGTTGGTCAAAATTAAGGTACTTTAATAAAGCAAAAGCCAAGGCTGTGTGTATAGGAAAACAAAAGATTAACCTCTACATCCCTCAACAGGAAATGCCCAGCCACTTCCTGGGAAGCAGGATTTCAATACACCTTGCGGTTGCTTTAGAAAATAAATGTTATAATAATAAGTGTTGCCCCCCAGTCCTCCTTCTTTCTCTTAGCTTTTAGTGCTGAGGAGGCATGATATGGTATGGAATATCCCTTTGGCCAGTTTGGAGGAAAGAGCAGTACACCGTAAACTCTACAGAATAGTAGATCTGCCAGAATGCTTTAGTACCTCATGATTTCAATCTCATAATTCAAGAGAAACGTTTTTGGAAAGTTTTTCTAATATGGACTCTCACTAAGACAATGGAAATGTCTAACCCGTGAGCAGTATGGCTGTAATACTGCCATTGCAAGCAGAACAAGAATGGGTACTAACTTTTAGGGACACCACCAGTGGGAGATGTGGTTTGTGAATGACAGTAAACCAAGATGCTACTGACACTGAAAAGCTCCATAGTCACAAATGAAGAGATAAGTCCAGCACATTAAAGGACATAGCTGCTGTGCCCAGAACTTAGAGGGAAAAGAAGAGATGTTTATTTGAAAGAGTATGATTCAATATGAGGTGTCTGGAATAATTTCTGCCAGATGGGAAAGACTACATAAAGTTCTAGGGGAAATATGACAAGAAGAATAACAGGTGAAAGACTAGAGAAAATAGAGTGGATTTGAGCTCTGTACTTCAAAAGTAAAAATCTAAATAAAATAGGTGCAACATGAAAATCTGAGTTTGCATTATACTCATGTCTGCAGACTACATAGTACTTGCTTGGAATGATTAGTAAAATAAATTCTGACCATTAATAAGAGATCTTCAGAACTAAAGCCTGAATATTTGAGTAAATATGAGCTGTGGTCTAAAACACCATCAAATTGCCAATTGTAGTTTTTCACACTTAATAATATTATTAAAAAGAAAAGAAAAGAAAAACAAAGCAGAATAAATATCATAAATGTAAATCTTCAGGTGTTTTTTATTTTTTTTTTCTTTTGGCAATGCAGAGGAATGGTTTAACAAGTCTGCATTAAATTCTTAGCTTTTTTTTTTTCTTCCCCACCTCCTTTTATCTAGTTTCATTATGAGGAAAAGGGCAAAGAAAATAAAATCCATGTAAAATTTGTAGCAACTCAGGTCCTCACCTTGTTCATTATATAAGGGTGAATATCAAAATACAAGCAAAACATAATACAAGTTTATGAGGTTAAAAATAATATCTATGTAAAACTGAAATGATTTTCAAAATGTCAAGTTTAATTTTTTTAGACTTCATATTGTAACTACATCATTTCTTAAATCCACATTAAAAGAAAAATGTCTTCTATGATCTCCCTAAATTCCAAATATTACAATAGGTGTTAGACAAAAATATTAGTTAAATAATCCTTTCTATATGGTTAAATTCTTTCTATATGAATGTCTCCTTTTTTTTGCCTATATTAGATTATGTGTTTTAGTAAGCTGAAAATAGCAAAACTTGATAAAAATAATAGAAGTGCTCTAAAAGGATATAAATCCCCTTGTTAAATAATACTTGCTAAAAGTAGTATTTTATATGTATACTTTCAGTGCTTAGAGATTGGATGTTGCATTCTGGATCAAGCAAGTAGTATTTGTAATATCTTTGCAAAAATAAAGAAATTAATAATAGTTCATTTTTCCTTAGGTGTTAGTTGTATAATATCAATAACTTAGGGGGATTCTTACATATATTTTTTTCTCTATGTTTTATATATAGACCTGGAATTGTCAGTATGGTTCATGACAACTTTTTGAAGAAGCATTTTTCAATGTCAAAGACATTTCTTAGAAAGCAGACCCTGTATGAAGACTAGTGTTGACTTGAGTAGGAGGAATGTGTGCATGTGTGCAAGTATTTTAGGATTTCTCCCTAGGTTTTTTTCAGTATCTAGTATTTGAAAGGATTCAGATTAACTGATTTTTCAATAGCCTGACCAACTCCTAAAATAAGGCTACTAAACCAAATGTTTCATTTTTCCTTGTCTGGATTTCAGTCTTTGGAATCAGGAGGATGTGTTTCTATTTGTGTTTGGTCTTTAAAACTATATTCTCAGTGACAAGAATATCACAAAGGTAATATTTTCCTCTCATGTAAAGGAACAGTATCTATACAAGTCTTAATATGTTTTGAGACAGACTATAGGAGAACAAATTGATTTTCTGATGTGTTTGTTATTCTCAAGGCTCCTGAAATGATGCAAAGTGAGGAAAGATAATAATTGTGTTTATTAAATCAGGCTTTGGTACATTAGATTTTCTCAGATAATTAGTGCAGTTTTAAAAATAAAATGAGGGGAATAGTTCCCACAAAGCATCCAAAGGGTATACTATCTACCAACTTTAAACAGCTCTAGAGAACCTTCTACTATGTGGAGTCATTATTTTCTTTTTAATATTATTTGATGTCTGATTTTGTGTTCACTTCTCTTATACTGATTTAGGTTATTTTTCCCATAAAGTATGTTTTGGTTAATTTAACTATTAATTAATTTGTAAATACATGGTGAAATAGTTAATGGTTAGGTTATTTTCATGGATGCTTTTTGAAAAAGTACTGTTACTGCTCACTCTTTTTCTTCCTGTTGGGAAGAATGGTATCTTTGAAATTAATTAACTTTAATCCAATTGTGCTATGCTTTGAAACTTTGATATTCCTTGTCCATCATAAAATATCCTTTGTATTGTGGCTGGCTGACATGGACTTCATTTTCTCATAACAGCCCTGCACTGCTGGGAGGTGAGGAGTTGGAGAGAGGGCTTCCATCCCTCCCCTTTGTAAATCACATATTTAAGAATTATAATTAAAATCCACATTCATCACACAACCTTCACTCACATCAACAAAATCAACCAAGCAAAACAACAGAAAAATCCCTCCACAAAAAACAAAGGAACATCATCACAACACCAAATGGAAGTGTATTTAAACAAAATCTACCTGTTATCTCTTCACTATAAATACAACAAAAAATTCCCCATAATCATTCCATCCTAACATTGTTCAGTGGTTCTCTTGCCCATTACCTCCTGTGATAACTATATTTATCTCAAAATCCTCATGATTTCCTAGGTTTGGCACCAAAAAACTGCGGTAGGTTGACCTGGCTGGATGCCAGGCATCCACCAAAGCTTTTCTCTCACTGCCCTCCTCAGCTGGACAAGGGAGGGAAATGTAACAAAGGGTTCATGAGTAGAAATAATGACCATGAGAGATAACTCACCCAGTACTGTTACAGGCAAAACAGACTTGAATTAGAGAGATTAATTAAATTAATTACTAACAAAATCAGAGAAGGATAATGAGAAGTAAAATCCTAAAAACACCATCCCCCCACCTCTTCCTCCTTCCCAGCTCTCCCAACAGTGGAATAGGGAGACAGGGAATGGGAGTTATAGTCAGTTCATCACGCATTGTTTCCACTGCTGCTCATGGACAGCAGTCCTTCCCCTGTTCCAGTGTGGGATCCCTCTCACAGGAGACAGTTCTCCATGAACTTCTCCAGTGTGAGTCCACCCACAGCCAACATTTCTCCACAGACTGCTGCAATGTGGGTCATTCTTCCACAGAGTGCTGTCTTCAAGAACAGCCTGCTCCAGTGTGGATCCTCCAGACGATCACAAGTCCTACCAGGAAACCTGCTCCCGTGTGGGCTCCTCTCTCCATGGATCTGCAGGTCTCTGCCTGCTCCAGCAGGTGCCTTCCATGGGTTCTCAGCCTCCTCTCAGGCACCCATCTGCTCCAGTGTGGGTCTTCTTCATGGACTGCAGGTGGATCTCTGCATCCCCATGGACCTCCAAGGGCTGCAGGGGCACAGCTGCTTCACCCTGGGCTGCACTACGGGCTGTGGGGAAATCTCAGCTTCATCACCTGGAGCACCTCCTCCTCTTCCTTCTGCACTGACCTTGGTGTGTGCAGTTGTTCCTCTCACATATTCTCACTCGCTTCTTCTCTGAGAACAATTACATCTGCACAATATTGTTTTCTCCCTTCCTAAATATGTTATCCCAGAGGCATTACCACAATTTCTGGTTGTCTTTTCTTGGCCTTTTACAGATCCGTCCTGGAGCTGGCTGGCATTGGCTGTGCTGGACATGAGGGAAACTTCTGGCAGCTTCTGAGAAAAGTGATCCCTGTAGTCCTCCCCACTACCAAAACCTGCCCATGCAATCCCAGTATCCCCTCTTTCACATTTTTCCCACATGAGCACTCCTCTGAACCTGTATTCTCTCCTTCTACAGTTCACTATCATCATCTTATCAACAAATGTATGCATTTGCAATATTAATAAGAAATTAATTGAAGCAGTAAAAGAAAACAAATTACAGTGTTCCTAATGATTTTAGTTTATCAAATCCCAATGAAGATTAGGGAAGTCCGTGCTCTTCCCACTTACAAAAAAAAACCCAAAAAAAACAAAAAACCCAAACAAAACAGAACAAAAAAGCAACAAAATCCACATAATTCTTTATAAAGCTGAGAATAAGTGCAATTACCTTTCAGTATTCCTGTCCTGTAAACAGAACAAACATGGGACAATGAGAAAATGTCTGACACCTACACAGCTCCTCATAAATATTATTACAGCCCACTACAGATACTATGCTATTTTTTTTTTTCTCTCTCAGGGGAAAGAAAAATAACTAGAAAGCTGATGAACTATATTGACAATACCTGATTGGATGAAACAGTAATTAAAAGAAATACAGTAGAATAAAAATAAAAGTATTTTATACAATCAATTCAAAGCCTACATAAAGATTGAACCTCCTATAAATGCAAGGAATAATGTTTTTCTGAATTTAAAAATATTAGATTTTTTTTCAGTTTCTTTAATCAGAATGTGGTTGTCTTATTCTACATTATTCTGGGGAAGTATAAGAGAATTTATTTTAATAATTTTTCAAGAAGTGGTTTCAGAAATGCCAGAAGAAGATTGGTGTTCATTGAGCAGTAATTTGGGAAGAAATCTAAAGAAAGGAGTGAGAACAGACAATCTAGTTGATGATTGTTGGCTTTTCCTATGGAATTAAGCAGTCTTATCTCACAGTTCCTTCAGTGAACGTTAAGGATATTCTGCAGTTCTTTTCAGTGCCCAGTTCATTGACTCAAAAGCAGGAAAATCTTCTTCTGTCTTTTTTCCTATCCAAATATTAAAAATCAAACTCAATCAGTTTTTTTCATTGTCATTAAAATACATTTTCATTAATGCACAAATTTTTGGTAGATAAGAAAGTATATAATACCAAATCCATTTCAAATATTCAAGCATTTTTTAAAGATGTATTAAAGGAAGATGGAGCTTTTTGAACCACAATGATATTGTATCAGCCATGGAAACAAATGGAAAAAAAATTAATGCTGGTAGACTTTCAAGCTTCATAGAACAAACTCTCAAGATAACACAGTATAATCAATAATGAAAAAAGTCTAAATTGCAATTCAGTCTTCTTGTATAAAAATGGAACTTTTCCTAGTTGCAGTCTTCAACTTAATTGAAGTATTATTGAAGAATTCTTTTCCAAAGGGAACTGTTATCCCTATGAAATGAAAACATTTATGAGGAACAGCTTGATGACTGAATAGTTTCTCCCTTTGTAATGCTAATTATTCTTATAAAGAAGGCACAAATAGAAAATGGGTTGTATCCAGTTTCAGGCACAAAACACGTAAAATAGGACTTTCAGATGAGCAAACATTTTGATCAAATATGCTAAGACTGCATATTTTCATTTGAGATTATTACCTATATAAAGTCAGGCTCACAAAGGTGCTAGAAGATGTTAAAATGTAGACATTGTGGAACATAATTTTGCCTATACAGATTTGTGAATTTCAACCACATAACTGTGCAAATCCAGGTATAGTTGTGATATATTATCAATGTTGGTAAACAACTTGAAATAGAGGATTTTTAGAGGACTTTTAGTGGAAAACCCCCCAACCAAACCCAAACCTACTGTGCTTGTGTGTATTTCCATCTGAATAGTTCTTACTGTGGTTGCATCTTATCATTGCACAGGGAACTCCCTTAAGCACATACTTAGTTAAATGATGATTTAAGCATTATTTTAACCAGGAGACTGAAGTCTAGCACATACTTAAATGCTTCAATTTCAAGACTATTTTTTATTTACAACACTACTGCTGACATAAGTCCAAAAATGGGGAAGCAGATTGCAATTAATTTTATCTTCTTGTACATTTTAAAAAAATCTGTCTTCACAGCTTTTATAAAATCGACAACAAGAGTGTAAGAAGTATTGTAACTCTATCTAGATTTAAAAGTTTCTCTTTTTGGTCTCATGCTATCCATCTGATTGTAGAGATTAATATTAATCATAGAATGGATTTGGTTGGAAGGGACCATAAATTTAATTTAGATCCAAACCCTCTGCCATGGGCAGGGACACCTTTCACTACATTAGATTGCTGAGAGCCCCATCCAAGCTGGCCTTATGTCACCAGTGACAAAGTAAGAGAACAATGTGTCTATTTCATCTATTTCAAAATATGACCTAAAGAAAGACAAAAGAGTTCTGTTTTTCTGCTGTAGTGCTGTAGTTCAGCTACCATCACTCAAAGAAGTCATGGAAACTTCCATATCCGAGATAAAAGAAGACATAATTTTATTTTTCTTTATAATATTTCTGAAATTCTTGGTAAATGAGAATTTCTTAGAACTTTAGGAAATACCCAGAATAGATCTAAATTCCACTCTTAGGCCATCAGAGACAATCATGACACCCTTCTCATGAATTCAAACATCACTTGCCATCCAAATTATTCCAAAGAACAGCTGCTCCTACAGGAATAAATGAGTCAACATTGCACCTATCAAAGCCAAAATGAAGTATGATAAAGTCGAACTGTTGTAATGGCACACATGGATTAGACTGCAGGCTTAAACTATTAAATTGCTAAAAAATAAATTAAAAATAATAGTGAATGAAGAAAAGTCTTTCTCCCTTTCATTCTTGATTTAAAATGCAAACTTTTTTTCTTATTCTCCTCCCTGTTTCCCTGGGAGGGGGTGGGGGAGGGGGCAGTGAGCAAGCAGCTCCATGGTACTTAGATGCTGGCTGGGGTTTAAACATGATAGTTGCCCGTAACAGATGTTTCTTGAGGTCAAAGGTCTCTTTACTGGCGAGGCAGAACATCCACAGTGCCTTGTTTACACTGGTTTATACTAGCTTGTAAAGAGTTTTGGTAGGCTGTGAGGAAAATAATCACCTTGAATAGACAAAAAAAATGCTTTTGCCTCTTTTGGAAGTTGTTTCCCTTTTGCTGATGCATTCTGTGATAGATGAGGATGCAGAGTCATTCACTCTGAATCAGCTGTGGTCATCAACACCCTGAAGGCAAAGCACAGATAAATGATTTCTGATGAACACTGACCAGTTCCAAATAAATTACTGAAACTGGAAAAATCTGCAATTTATTAGCACAGAATGGTGTATAAATAAATAAAATAAAATAAATAAATAAAAAGAAAGGAAAGGATTAGGAAAACAAAACAAAACAAAAAAGGCAATTTGATAATATTTCAAAATATTTAATTTTCTCAAAAATAATAATTAAAATACTCTAGGCAACCTCAGAAGTGTACCAATTTAATATATAAGTATAAAAAAATGACACAACATAGACATATTTTCCTGTGTCTAAAGGAAATAGTTAACTGATCAACAGCTACTTCAGCTACAGTTATTTTTAGATATTCCTAAAACAAAAAACTGGCAACCTAAATCCAGAGTCCTTAATACTACTTTTCAAAAAATCAAGAAAATATATTTCCATATTCAGTTTATCTTGCCATTTTGATAGATCAAGTCAAACTCATAAAAATATTTTTTTACTAAAAACATAATTTGATTAGATTTCATTGATACAGCTATTATTAAAGTCTCAATAGAATTTTGATTTTTTTGCAAACTTGATAATAATTTACAAATCATTAATTTTGTTACAGTAAGATAATTGCAAATGAAAGTGAAGTCCTGTCCAGATACTTAACACATAGAAATACTTAAATTCAAGGGATCATTTGTATTATACTTTGAGGACTCTACAGCTCACAAGTGAACATCATATGTTAATATTAGAAAATAATCCCACTTAAAATCTTTTTAACTCCTTTTAAAGACACAGACCTGAGTTTTCATTTTGAATTCTTTTGCTTCTGGGATCTTCAGTATATTACTACTAAGTACATGTGACTTACTGAATTTCATATCTTTATGACCCTTAAAGAGATTACAAAGCTTCCAGAGTAGCATTTTGTTTTGTTTTGTTTTTGTTTTATTTTGTTTGCTTGTTTGTTTGTTTTTTTCCCACCACTCCATGGCTAGATTAACATTTTGAAATTCTTTATTTTTTTTTAACGAGGTTTCGTAAGGGTATATATTAACTACAGGCATAAGTGGATTATTTTTTCCTCTACTTTGAAATTCTTTAAGGTTATTCATACTATTAGAAAACACACAACTGTCTTTGCTTACTACTGTCTTTGCTATAACATTTTCTTTCATGATATTGTAGATGATTTTAAAAAAGTCTTTTCCCTTTTGGTCAATGGTAATTGAAAGTTTATCTATGATGCAATACAACTGTATCTGGAAATACAGTGACAAAAACAGTATAAAAGCAATTCTTCTGCCAGCACTTCTCTATCTCCATATGCTTCATTTACTTTTTGTCCCCTGCAGTAGATGTCAAGCAAACAAATAAACAAAACTCCAGACCTATGAGATAACCTTGAAAAATTATCTGGCCCAAGCAAAAGATGAAATTGAAAACACTTCAATTATTCCTGAAAGAAAGATATCTAACCTGCCTTTCCAATCCTCCAAGGAAGTTGATTCTGTAAAATCCATTACAAAATATTCCAAATTTTCATTGCATATACCACGAGAACAATATTTCTAACCAGAATTTATGCAATTTGTCAAGATTTTCTGAACTACACTTCAGTGTGAGGACTGGTTCCTATAACTTCTACAAAGATTTTTTTCTTATATTTTAGAAGACTGAAGGATAATTTCATATTAGGAAAGCAATACAGAAGAAAAGAAGGGGAGAAGTACAGCATGAATTAGAATAATCTTACATAGTCAGGATACTTGCTACTTGATGTGGCTGTATGTAAGGGATTAACCCTTGGAAGGGCCGTAATAAAACACACAGCAACAATGGTCGTCCTTCAGGACAGGAAGGAGACAAGTTTATTGTAACACATGCTCTTTAAATATATACAAACCCTACTCCAAAGATAGAATACAGCTCATTGGTTAGAGAGAGCAGCACTTCTCACACGGATGTTTTCATAATAAACAACAGAGTTCTCAAAATATACACTTTGTACACAGTAGCAGGTGCCTTTGTTCCTGGGAAAACCTCGGCTCCCAGGCCAGCTCCTGGGAAAACGCGTGCTCACACAAAACTTTCCCATGGGCTTTCACAATTTGATACCTCCTGAAAAGGAACCCTTGCCTCATCATCATCTAAAAACTGTCCCTTCACTTGTATTCCATAAGTATAAAACTGATGGTCTCTTTCTCTTACAAGATCAAATACACTGAATAAAAATCTCACAAACAACACCACATATATCATTATATTATTCTGGAACCTTCCCTTAATATTCCCGAGGAACAGAATTTTGGTAGACTCAAGAGAGTATATGGCACTTAGAAATTCACCATGGATCTTATACTTCCCATCTGAAACCCTTGCTCACAAGCTTATTCTCACTGCCTCTCAGCTTT
The DNA here is from genome assembly GCF_052056855.1 of Sturnus vulgaris. NCBI lineage: Eukaryota > Metazoa > Chordata > Aves > Passeriformes > Sturnidae > Sturnus > Sturnus vulgaris. Next base: position 78,751,315 of record NC_142243.1, on the reverse strand, counting down.
CATCTTGAGGAATCGTCATTAATAGTAATAAAGTGTGTACAATTAAGGCCTAATGAAATACCAACTACATCCTCAAGATTTTCTTTATACTTAGAGTGACTTGAAAGCTTCTTCCTAGCAGGCATTGCACTTGGAAATTGAGCTCTTCAAGCATGACAATGTTGTCAATGGAAAGAATTTGCTGTTTTTCTTTCATCTTATAGCTGAGAGGTTGCAGACCAGCCTTTTGATTTCATAATATCATTCCACCTTCTCTTTCAAAAATGTCATTTCAGCTGTCTCCTTAAACACCCTTAGTTATTCTACTTTGGGCACGCTTTCTCCATTCTGGATTTTTTTCTGGGTTTGATTTGTTGGGGCTTATTTTCCCTCCTTCGTTCTGTTCTTGGAATTTTTTTTTCAATTTCATTTTTCAGTATTTCCACTTCTCTACTCAACCTAATCTGTTCAGCTTTTCTAAATAGTCTAAGCCATGCCCCACTCAAATCACTGGGAGACCGAAAATTTTGTATATGTATTTGTTTTCTGTGTCTCACACTGTGTTTTACACTGTAAAGTTGTTCTCTTGAGGATGATTGAATGTCCCTTTGATGAGAAACTCCCATCTGCTTTGTCTGGTAGCTCTGAACTTGAAGAATGTATTTGCAAACAAAGGGTATTCTGTATTGACAAATGAAAAGAGATTTGTGTCTGTTGGTCACAGGTTTTCCACTGCAAGCAAAGGAATGTTGTTATTTCTTCTGTATCCCACACAGAGACCAGAATAAAATAGGTATCAAGGCAGTAAGTCTGCTACATGGTCCATTCAAAATGTGTCTCACCCTCTCTACTATTATTTCTTCCTTCCAATAGTTTATCAGTTATATTGCAATAACTCTTATGGAAGCTTTTATCAGACTTCTGTAGCACAATTCACTTATCCGTCTTGTCTACACAGGGATAGTAGAGACAGTCTTTTAGAATCATATATGTTCTATTTCTCTTGAGATTTTTTTCAAGCACAGCAAGACTAGCTTTTACTGAAAAAACTTTCCAGTAAAGAAATAAAGTAGAAAACTTGCTATCTTCTCTAGTTCAACAGGATTTTTGGTGTTGTGTTTTTTTTCTTCTTTTTTACTACCCATATAAAGAACTGGGTAAATGGTGCATATTGCTGTATCATCTCCCCCAGTTATTAAAACTAGTAATTATGATAGCTATAAATATATTACTATAATCAATTATATAGTAATATAATTATATAGTAATTTAACATAACCAACAAATGAAATTAAATATGATTAAGATATTTTAATAATATATTGCTTGCAAAAAGGTAAATCCTTTTACATAGACTTTTAAACAACGATCCACAGTGAAACATGATGTGAATATTAAGACTGTCAATTGAAAAATAATCAAAATAATTTTAATTTCATACAACCTTCAGAATTTTTGGGAACATTCTGCTTCTTTCATGAACTTCCCTTAGATTTGACTATACACATATGCTACAATTTTTTTTTTAGTAGATATATGATAGGATCAGGTGAAGATGAAGGAGAAAATTATTTCATCATTAAAATTTATTTTAAAGCTATAAATTGTTAATTACACCACTGCATTAACTATGGACAACATTTTGCCTCTTTGAGATCCACTTTAATCTGAGAAGACTGTGTAATGTTCTTGGACTGTGAATTTTATTTATGATTTTAAGAATGTAAGCAGAAGCTCTTGTTAAAGACCCTTCTATATGTAGAGCAAAATCAGAATTACTTTATAACACCCAAAATGTCTTCAATATTCAAGATAAATTTATGGATGACAGAATATTACACAATTCTGTTAAACAGAAATTAAGAAAGTTTTGTAATCTTCCAAACTTCACTCAAGATGTTGTTAAGCCTTTTAAGTCCTTTGACATTTTATGTTACAATAACAATTCATCATAAATCCCATGCACTTATGGCTAAAAATGGTCATCTACTGTTTAACATACCATCACCCAGATTCCAAATTTAAATACTTAGTCTGTTTAGCCTACAAATCAATAAGGTATTGAAATGCTTTCCAACTTTAAAACAAATAAGCTGATAAAGGGCTGTTCTTATATGTGCTATTTCATACAAACATTTTTTTTCAACTTAATTAACATAAAACAATTGAGAATAATATAGGTTTAAAAACTTTCTAAGTCTTGAGAGCATTTCTACTGATATCTAGGATTTGGTGACTCCAGGATTCCAGGTTGTTTGCAAAGGATGGAAGAGATGTAAGCATTCTGTACTAGAAAAGAGCTTTCAGGATACCAAGGCTCCCTTGTTCTACAAGAGGCCATATCCTTGCCTAAATAAGAATGTATGCATCTATCTTTAAGTGCTAACAGGCTTCTGAAGAATGAAGAACGTAACAATCAGCTGTTACACTTCATTCACCAAAACTTAAACAAAAAAACCCTCAGAAAACTGGGGGAAAATGCACATATATATATGTTCTCAATTGTTCTGTAATATAGGAGTCTGTAACTTCTTCTTGAGGGAAACAGGAGGGGAAGTCGCTGATTTCTTGTCTGTGGTGAATGGTGGCAAGACACGAGGAAATGGCCTGAGTTTGTGTCAGGGGAGGTTTAACTCGGCTATTAGAAAAAAGTTTTTCACCCACAGGGTGTTCGGTCACTGGAACAGGCTGCCCAGGGAAGTGGTCACAGCACCAACCTTGACAGAGTTCAAGAAGTTGTTTGGACAATGCTCTCAGGCACATGGGGTGACTCTTGGGGATGGTCCTGTACAAGGCAGGGAATTAGACCTTGGTGATCCTTATGGGTCTCTTCCAGCTCAGGATATCCTATGATTCTGTGATTCTATGGTTCTACATTTGCTAAGCAATTTTATTTTTCTTTCTACCTTTTGATAGGAATCAAAGTAAAAACTTTCTTGAAACCTCACACAAAGGAATTATTAGACTACTCAGAGTAATTCTGCTCAACTTCACCATTATCAATTTACATGTTTAAAGTATGTTTGGCTGATAGAAAGTCCTGTTTTCAGTTTTTATAAGAACCATATATGCACCTTTTAAAACAATAAGACAAAAATACAGATTTTTTTGCTGATATTTTTATGGCTACACATACTTTTACTATACAAAGAAATAAATGGGTAGATTATCTTTCTCAGTGCCAGACAATTTTTGGTGTATACTGTAAACTACATTAGCAATATTGACTGATAAGTAATTACAAAAGCAAACTCCAAAATAACATATAGTCTAAGTATCTAAAATAGCTAAGTAAACTGATTAACTAAACATTAGCAATTTATTGCTTAGTCTTTATACTGCAGGAGCTATTTCATCAGTAACTTATTCCTCAATGATTTTAAAATATATAGGTTATTCGAATATGCCTCTAAGATAAATGGCAGAAGGTTTATTTTTATATTTTTAAGCAACTGACTATATAATGACACGTTTGCAAGTTCTTGGTGATTAAAATTCATTTTTGCTTCTAAAAGGAAAGAGATGTATGGCATTGATCCAAATCATGTCAAAATAAATGGAAAAAACAATGCTTTTAACTTGAGTAGGATTAATCAGGTTCTTGTAGAACAAAGACAAAAAGAAAGGAAACAGAATAACATATTTGAGAGCTTTGTATGAGTACCAATAAAAATATCTACAGCATGAATAAATTTTCAGATATGCATGAATTCACTAGAAGTATATTATCTGAAACCATACACTGACCAGCATTGTGCAAGGTTTCAAAGCAGCATATCAAGTTAGACATTTCTGAGATACTTGGCTTACTTTCAAAAATCATGCTAAAAATAATTGCAGTCTGTTTTTTAAATTACATCAATCTATATTATTTTTTATTCCGTTATTTATTATGTAGATTGGAGTACTACCAAATTGCTGGTCTTTGTTTTCTTCCTTTTTAAAGTCTTATCTCATTTAATTTCTTCTTGGTTTGAGATTTCATGTCACATAACTTGACCCATTTGGCAGAGTTATTAGCTTCATTTGTGGTAAATAAAGAGATCAGTTTCCACAGAAAAATATAAATCTGTGATAGAATGCAAAAAGTCATTATCTTTTCTCCACTGATTTGAGAGAGAATACAAAAAACTGGATTAGAGTACTAGCTTTGGAAGCTTAAAGTCAGATAACATGAGATAGCTGTAGATACCTTGGTGAATAGGTATTGCCTAAGGTAGCTGATAAAAAAAAAAAAAAAAAAGCATTATGCTGTTAATTATTGACACAATTCCACATTGTGTATGGCCCATCTGTAGCAAAGTTCTGTCATATATTCCTTCTGTGTCTCATCTTAGTTTATGGATATGTATCCTCCACCTGCTGCTTAGTAACATGTTTAAAATTTCATGTCAATTTGCACTTCATCATTCCTCCACATCCTTATTTTTTTTCACCTATATACACAAAAGCCAATTAATTCTGAACCCATGTTTCTGATTTATCATTTTTCATTATAGGCCTAGGGAAAATGTATTGAGCCTGTGTAATATTCTGATAATTGCATGCATTTTAAACTATGTGTAAGAAGACATATATCCTTGAAGTATATTGTATCAGCTAAATTTAATTGTATATAATTCTGGAATTTACAAATTGCATAATCTTAAAGGTATTTTAAGTTCCTTCAGTGTTCATCCTTCAGTAATGATCACTTGTCATTTGTGTTTTGGGTTTTGAGACTCAGTAAAGACAATATCTACAATTCCACATTGAAAAATCATTTAAGATATTAGAATGCACAGATTTTGTGATTAATTCCAGAACTGAAGTGGTGTGGTATGACTGTTATAATGAGACACTGGCTGACATTAATGATGAGAGCAGAATAACGAAAAATCTGAGTGCTGTCCAAATCACACTCTAGAATATAATTTCTTACAATTTCTCACAAGGTTATTTAAATGGAATCTAACAGCAATCTTGCATGCTAAGCAAGCTACTGACCACTTTTAAAAGGGAACAAATTAAAATTACGGTTCCAGGCAGATTATAGTTCCACAATAAACAGAGTAAGGTAGCTGAGAACCATACTGTCTGGAGAGGCACAATCTCTGTGTGTGCTTAGAGGCTAAGGCAAAAGGAAAATCCAGTTACTCTTATAGCTCCTGCATCACAATG